>NC_091166.1:10016180-10274849 GCF_040958095.1 Procambarus clarkii
AAAATATCCCAAAACATCCCAAATTCGATACCTGAGTCATATTTTGGATCCAAATTCTGGCTCTCTGCACCTATTCGCCGTTTGAAATTCCGAATTTTTATACCAAAATTCTGCCAATTATTGCAAGCGGCGGTGGGTCACATTTTGCCCAAACCCCCCTCCAGTTTTCAAAATATCCCAACATCCCAAATTTGATACCTGAGCCATATTTTGGACCCAAATTCTGGCTCTCTGCACCTATTCGCAGTTTGAAATTCCGAATTTTTATACCAAAAATCTACCAATTACTGAAAGCGGTGGTGGGTCACATTTCGCCCAAAACACCCCAACAGTTTTCAAAATATCCCAAAAATCCCAAATTCGATACCTGAGCCATATTTTGGACCCAAATTCTGGCTCTCTGCACCTATTCGCAGTTTGAAATTCCGAATTTTTATACCAAAAATCTACCAATTACTGAAAGCGGCGGTGGGTCACATTTCGCCCAAACACCCCAACAGTTTTCAAAATATCCCAAAAATCCCAAATTCGATACCGAGCCATATTTTGGACCCAAATTCTGGCTCTCTGGACCTATTCGCAGTTTGAAATTCCGACTTTTATACCCAAAATCTGCCAATCTCCTTTTTTTAAAAACTGGTATCACACATGTTACCAGGGAGGATGTTCTTAAACAAAAGTAAAAACTCAAACCAAACAAATCCCCAGGATGAAGTGTTGGCCAGGGTGCTTAAAGAATGCAAAGAGGAGTTTTGTGACCCACTGTCAACCATATTTAATAAATCAATAGAGTCAGGCTGAGTGCCAGAGTTTTGGAAAGTTGCTAATGTGATACCAGTTTTTAAGAAAGGAGATATATCACTTGCGTCTAACTATCGACCAATTAGCTAACGTCTATTGTGGGAAAGTTACTCGAATCTATAATAGCAAATAAAATTCGTCTTCATCTTGAAAAACATAAATTAATAATTGAGTCGCAACATGGTTTTATAAATGGCCGTTCATGTTTAACAAATTTGTGTATCTTTTTATTCTAGCATTGTTGAGGCAGTTGATAGTGGTAAGGATTGCGATGTTGTGTACCTTGACTTTAGCAAAGCTTTTGATACAGTGCCACATGAAAGACTGATTAAGAAGATAGAGTCTCATGGTATTGGGGGTGCTATATTAAGCTGGGATTAGGGCATGGCTATACCAAAGGAAACAGAGAGTTAGTATAAATGGGGTTAAGTCAGAGTGGGTAAATGTTGTAAGTGGGGTGCCTCAAGGGCTCTGTCCTGGGACCTCTGTTGTTTATAATATATATAATGATTTAGATTCAGGTTTGAGTAAGCAACATTTGCAAATTTGCCGATGATACGAAAATCGGTAGGGAAATTAATTCGGAGGAGGACTCACTATCACATCAAGTTGATCTAGATAGGGTTTAGAAAATAGTCAAAGGATTGGCAAATGCAGTTAAATGCTGATAAATGTAAAGTTCTGAGGTTAGGTAATGATGATAGAGTTACAAGATACGAGCTAGATGGTGCTGGATTGCGAAAGGGATCTGGGAGTTATGATTAGTAAGAATTTAAAACAAAAGTATCAATGCATGAAATGTTCGTAATAAGGCGAATAGGACACTGGGATTTATTAATCGAAGCGTTAGTAACAAGACACCTAGTGTGGATCTTAAGCTATATCTTGCTCTGGTGAGGCCCCATTTAGATTATGCAGTTCAGTTTTGGTCGCCATATTATAGAATGGATATAAATTCACTTGAACGTGTCCCAGCGTAGGATGACTAAGTTAATTCCCCAAATTAGAAATCTTTCATATGAAGAAAGATTAACAAAGCTTAAGTTGCATTCACTGGAAAGGCGAAGAGTTGGGGGTGACATGATAGAGGTTTACAAGTGGGTGAATGGACATAACAAAGGGGATATTAATAGGGTATTAAAAGTATCAACACAAGATAGAACACGAAACAATGGGTATAAATTGGATAAGTTTGGATTTAGGAAAGACTTGGGTAAATACTGGTTCAGTAACAGGGTTGTTGATTTTTGGAACCAATTACCGCGTAACGTGCTGGAGGTGGGGTCCCTCGATTGTTTCAAGCGCGGGTTGGACAAGTATATGAGTGGGATTGGGTAGTTATAAATAGGAGGTGCCTCGTATGGCCCAATAGGTCTTCTGCAGTTGCTTTTGTTCTTATGTTCTTAACCACTGGTTCCAACGAGTTCGCAACAGCAACAACCCCAGCCCTCGGTAGAGGGTCCTTCGATTGTTTCAAGCTTGGGTTGGGACATGTATATGAGTGGGATTGGGTGGTTATAAAAAGCAGCTGCCTCGTTTAGGCCAATAGCAGCTGCCTCGTATAGGCCAATAGCATCTACCTTGTAGGGCCAATTGCAGCTGCCTCGTATGGGCCAATAGCAGCTGCCTCGTATAGGCCAATAGCAGCTGCCTCGTATAGGCCAACAGCAGCTACCTTGTAGGGGCCAATTGCAGCTGCCTTGTATGGGCCAATAGCAGCTGCCTCGTATAGGCCAATAGCAAGCTGCCTCAAATAGCCCAATAGCAGCTACCTTGTATGGGCCAATTGCAGCTGCCTTGTATGGGCCAATAGCAGCTGCCTCGTATAGGCCAATAGCAGCTGCCTCGTATAGGCAAATAGCAGCTACCTTGTATGGGCCAATTGCAGCTGCCTCGTATGGGCCAATAGCAGCTGCCTCGTATAGGCCAATAGCAGCTGCCTCGTATAGGCCAACAGCAGCTACCTTGTAGGGGCCAGTTGCAGCTGCCTTGTTTGGGCCAATAGCAGCTGCCTCGTATGGACCAGACAGTACACGAAACACTCAGTATAAATTGGTTATGTTTAGATTTAGGAAAGACTTGGGTAAATTACTGGTTCAGTAACAGGCTTTTTGATTTGTGGAACCAATTGCTACGTAACGTGGTGGAGGTGATGTCCCTCGATTGTTTCAAGCGTGGGTTGGACATGTATGCGTGGAATTGGGTGGTAATAAATTGGAGCTGCCTCGTATGGGCCAATAGGCCTTCTGCAGTTACCTTTGTTCTTATGTAAATAGGGTTTTGAAATGGTCAAAAGATTGGCAGATGCAGTTTAATGCTGAAAAATATAAAGTTTAGAGTCTAGGTAATGATTGTAGAGTTACAAGATACGAGCTATATAGTGATGAGATTGCTAATCCTCGGAAGCTGTCCCGTTGCAGTTTATAGACAGCGTGACGCGATGGAGGCGCTGGTGTTACTGCTCTCGTCCAAGATGGTGATAGATACGAGTTACAAGATACGAGCTATATAGTGATGAGATTGCTAATCCTCGGAAGCTGTCCCGTAGCAGTTTATAGACAGCGTGACGCGATGGAGGCGCTGGTGTTACTGCTCTCGTCCAAGATGGTGATAGATGAGTCGACGCTGGTTCGCCTACAGCTGGAGTCCGTCTCCGACCTTTTCACGCGCCACCCTCTTGTCACGGCTCCTGTCGTCCCGCCCCACCTCCAGGTTGACATTCTGGCCTGGAAATACTCGCATGGTTCTGCCACAGTGAGTGTACATTTACGACAACCACAATATGAAAATTAATGGCAACAAGGACACTTGCAACACAATGAGATTAGGTGTGCATAAAGCCTGAAATTATGGGCTAACAGGCCCTTTTAATGTGCATTTTTGACCAATTAGCTATAAATGCAGTTTTTTAATTCCTAAGTTCGCACCCCTATACGCAGGTGTCATTAGAAGCAAAGCTAACTACACACAGTGACACCACATGAATATTTAACTGTCACTCTAAATGATTAAATTGCTTTAACCGAAATTGAACCATCGTCAAGCTGGTGTCCGTGCACCTCACTCAGGCCCTCACCTCTCCTCTACCCTCTACACCTATATATTACCCCACCCAAATAAGTCTTGATCTTTTTTTTCCAATCACCAGACGTCACGTCCTTCACTCACCAGACCACTCCACAAGTGATCATTGAAATTTCATCATGGAATTCCAATTGACTTATAATCGATCCAGCAATGCTGCTCAGAGTAGGAAAAGACCATCGATAATGGACACCAGTTCCGAAAGTGACGGCGAGTGGCATCACGTGACTAAGGCTAACAGGACAAGCCACTCCATGACGACCCATCGCCCATTAATCTCTCCAGCTTCTCCAGCTCTCCCAGCGCCTCAGACTAGATCTACGTTTCCGGTCTTCAAAGTGCAGCACACGGAAGGTAAGTCTTCCTACGCTACTGTAGTGGACCTGGAAAAAGAGTACCCCCAGCTCCAGGTCAGGGCAAAACCTAATCTCAAAGGAGAATACATTCTGAGGCCAAAAGACGAGTCGGCCGCTACGATTCTAAAAAATTTCGCAAAATGTGAGGAACTGAAACCAGAGGATAAAATAAGTAAAGTCATTGTCCTCCATTATCCCTTGCATATGGCCCTTGGCCATCTCGAAAAGCTGAACTATGTGGTGTCAGCAGAGATGCCAAGTACGAACAAAACAAGAAACTCGACAAGTCCTTCTCACAGTAAGAGGACGGATCCGGAAAAACTTGACCTTGGAATCTGGGGGGTGTTCCAACACAGGCTTTACACCCCAGAACCCCTAAGATGCTTTAGATGTCAGAGATTTGGGCATCACAAAGATGGCTGCCAACGCCCAGTGAGGTGCGGAGTCTGCAGCCAGTCCCATGATACAAAAACATGTATTGATAAATTCAAGGCAAACCACCCTGTTCAGGCAAAATGCCCAAATTGTTCCAAGGCACATCATGCCTGGAACTTGAAATTCCCTGAAAGGCTCAAAAGGCTTCAAACGAACCCCACCACGCCAACAGCGGAGCCGAAACCCCCACCAAAACGAATACCAGCTCCTATGCCCACTAAAACCGCGTGGGGTCTACCCATTCAGGAAGAGGGGGCACACGGCCCTTCACCATCGGCCATGGTGAAGGGTGAGAAGACAGTACAGGACAAAAAGAAAGATGGAGGACACAAGACTCATGTTCAAAGCAGTCGGCCTCCCATTTCATCCAGCAAGCACACTGGGGCCAATAGGAGTAGCAATTCCAGTGCCAAAGTTACCACCGAGAAGGGTCTAAAAGCCACTAGGCCCTCAACCTGCACAACATTAAATAGTGCTCCCACTGAACTGAACGCTCTCTGGCCAATACTCAAAACTTTGGTCACTGAGTTAATCGAAAGTCTGCTGTCTTCACATGGAATCAAGCAAACCACAGAGACTCGGAAGACAATTGAGCACAAGCTCAAAAAATTCGAAGATGTAATATCCATACCGTCAAGACAGCAAGGCAAGAGGCACCCCCATAAAAAGCAGATAGAGTCCAGGTCGTCGGAAAGCGACATTGATGAGGCAATTTCAGGACCACTAAGAACCTATACCCCAATTGCAACTTCCATGGCGTGTTCATCAGACTCCATAGATACCACGGAATTATCAGCACATTCCAAGAACCTAGAATTCTAAAGATCCTGCAATGGAATGCGCAAGGACTGCGCACTAAATTGCAACACTTGCAATGCATAGCAGCAACCAAAGGCATAGACATCCTGATACTACAGAAGAGCTTGCTTCGAGCCGGATTAGAACCTAAAATCTCAGGCTATCGAGGCTTCTTCCTTCCATGGATCAATGGGCAATCCAGGGGATGTGCAATCTATGTAAAAAGTGACCTGATCTCCAAATCCATAACCAGCCCACCCAATTGTGGAGCAGGGACAGAGGTAATGGGAGTCACCATTGAGCTAAGACACGACAAACTTGAAGTGTTCAATGTGTACAGGTCTCCACAAGCCGAAATGGATCTCTCTGTGTTATTTGGACACGCGACAACAACAAACACAATCATTTGTGGAGATTTTAATGCCCATCATCGATTGGCACTGGGCTCGAACAAAACAAATGAAGCCGGCATACACATTACACATCTACTGGACCAGCTTCCAGAAATACAATCCTAAACAAGAATGAACCTACCCACATCCAAGGAGGCAGATTAGACCTAACCTTCGTTTCAGCCTCCCTAAGAGATGCAGCAACATGGTCAGTTGAGCCCACACTCACAAGCGACCACTATGGGGTCCAAATTGATCTTCAGTTAGACCTACCCACCCCACCTCCGCCTCCATCTGAAGCCTGGAACTTTGCTTTAGCAAACTGGGACCGGTTTCAAAACCTCATTTCAGAGTGGCAAAGAAACTATGATCTTCCCGAAGACATTAATCAGGCAGAACAAGAATTTGTCAAAGCGATTCAAAGTACAGCCAACCACTCAATCCCTCTGAAAAAACAGTCCACCGGACACCATAAAGATCATTGGTACTATTGCGAACGCGTCAAAGAACTCAACCATAGACTCAATAGAACAAGAAAGCTATACAAAAGCAGCCAAGTGACCGCAACAGGATCTTACTTTGTGAGGTCAAGGAACATGTACATCGAGAGACCAGACAAATAAAAGAACAAAAGTGGCTAGAATGGTGTTCACACCTGAATGAACACACCTCTCTCGGGGAGATGTGGCAGCAAATTCACCGGGCCAAAGGGAATAAAACACCTAAAGCTCCACACCCCAAAGATCCTCAACAGGAAGCCGAAGTACTGGCAACCAGGTTTGCAGAGAGAGCAGCCAGCAATCAACTTCCACCAGATGTATTAGCAGTACAGACCGGACTAGAGGAAGTAAGGTGGCACAGAATCCTTACAGCATGTGAAGAAGTCTCTGACACTAATGCCCCCTTCACACCGGATGAGCTCAATCGGGCTAAGAAAAACTCCAAGGATACATCCCCTGGAGCCGACAAAATAACCTATAAAATGATTAGAAACCTCGGCCCAGAGGGAGACGCTGCATACCTAAGGTAAATTAATTTAGCCTGGACTTCTCAAACTAGACCTTCTGCTTGGAATAGAGCAGACATAGTGCCGATCCCAAAACCCAAAGATCCAGCTAATCCCTGGCCCATCTCTCTCCAAAGCTGTGCAGCCAAGACGGCTGACAGAATGGCACTCAACAGACTGGAGTGGAAAATGCCTAAACTGCACCATGATATGTATGCCTATAGAAGAGGGGTTGGCACAGTGGAATGTATTACAACTCTGTTAGCTCACTTGAATGACAGACCAGGAATGCTGATATTCCTGGACCTCGAAAAAGCCTTTGAACTGGATAGCGCCCCAGCTATTCTCTGCTGCCTCATTGACAAAGAGGTCAGAGGCAACCTGCTCTCCTGGACCAAAAACTGTCTCATAAACAGAGAAGCAAGAGTAAAACTTCATGGCACAGTCTCTGAGTACAAAAGACATGAAAATGGTACACCGCAAGGAGGTATTCTTAGCCCTCTTCTCTTCAACTGTTTAATGGAAAGAATAATGAAGTTGAAACTCCCACATCACTGCAGGCTGCTAAACTACGCGGACGACTTTGTCATCATCATAAAAGGAAGGGATGCGGCGCGCCTTGCACCCAAATGCTTAGACTGCATCAGTAAAGAGGCAAAACAGATTGGGATCAAACTCAACCCCTCAAAGTCAAAGGCCTTGCCCATAAAAATAGCGAAGCCCAACATCCAACTCACAGTACAGGGTCAACCAATAGAATGGGTCGACACCTATCAGTATCTAGGAATCATCCTGGACACACACATGAATTTTAATGCTGAGGTCACATACTTGAGAGAGCGAACTGCGGCCCGGACGGCAATCCTCAGGTCGCTAACCTCCCTTTCTGGAGGAGCCAATCTGCAAGTCCTTCGCACATACTATGTACAGGCAGTCAGATCAGTGATCGATTATGCCGCACCTGCACTCACAAATCTATCACACCAACAGTGGAAAAAGCTTGAAGTTGCCCAAAACAATGCTATGAGAGCTGCACTGGGAGCCCCCATGTGGACCAGGCTTGAAACTCTTAGACTGGAGACGGGTTTGCCCTCTCTACAGGAAAGAATATCACAAAGGACAGCTACAATTATCAGTAAGATAATTATTTCTTCTGATCCAATCCCAGTACGGCAGGCCTTGGTGGTTGGACTAGGCCAAAACAATGGAAACTCTTGTGTTGCAAGAGCAGGAAAAGTCCTAAACAGACTACATTTAAAAAACATGATTCTTGATAGAGAGGGTGATCATCCACACCCAAATTACACTCCTTCCGCGCCGTGGGAAGAGCCTACTTTCAAAATAGTAATGGAAGTCTCCCAATGAAAAAGGCTGCCTATGATCCGACAATCCTAAGGCGCATAATAGAAGAGCAAATGTTTAGCATAGCAGTAGCAGGAGCCACCCACATCTTCACAGACGGATCGGTGGACACAGAAAATGAGAGTGCTGGCGCTGCTCTTTGCACGACCAGCGTTCAGGCATATTGGAGACTGGGAGGACTAGTATCATCAACCCAAACTGAGCTGTTCGCCATACAACAGGCATTCGCATATGTGATTGCACAAAACACTCAAAATGCAATCATACACACAGACTCAAAAGCTGCACTTCAAATACTAGGACAAAAACAGTGGAAAGATAATGTGGAAATAATTACCACCATTTTGTATCAAGGAGCAGTCGCTAAAGGCAAAGGCCTCAACATAACTTTAAACTGGATCCCATCCCATATTGGAATCCCATTAAATGAAAAAGCTGATGAAATTGCTAAATTGGCAACTCGTCATCCAGTGATACATAAAACAATTCAACCCAGCCTAGAGAACATAAAAAACATCATCACCAAAAAACTCTCACATCTCAACAAAGCCTACCTACACCAGAGAATAGCTGAAGGTTCGCCATCTGCAACATGGTATCTTCAGGCAACCAAATTAGAAAGGTTAAATATCCCAAAAGGAATCCACAGGGAAATAGCAGTTAGGCTATATAGACTACGTCTAGGTTACAGATGCAACTGGGAGATTGGTGAACCCCGACAGAGAGAGTGCATCTTCTGCCAAACTGTCACAGAAAAGCCATTACTTCACTATCTTCTGGAATGTGAAGCAACCAATGACCTTAGAAGAGCTTTAAGAGTTCCTGAATCATGCAGTGGCCACCCTGAAGCCATCAACACAGCCACTCTCCTGGTCAACAAAGGTGTCCAGCAGCTGGACACCCTCATAAAGACTGGAAGCAGTATCCTCCCCCACGATAACAGCTTGATGGTTAAATGCTACCTCAGAACACTGGGGGAAAAAAAAAGAAAAAAGAAAAAAATTAATAATTACGGGAGACATCTCCCGTCACGCAGGGTGCAGTCGCACTTCCACAAATCTCCAGTATCAGCTCTTGATACTGGTAATGGCTCAAAAGGGCCACCACTTACGGGCTATTCATGGCCGTGCCACCTTTTGGGTGGCTTAATCTTTATCAATCATCAATCTAAGTCTTGATCAGTTATTCACCCTTTTGGTTGGGCATTAGAACAATTCTTTATTACTTGTCGATTCTGAGACAATGGATACAATCAAATATTCTCCCATGGATCTCGATATTTCTTTTCCAAAACTCCCACAATTTCTCATATCTATGGTTTGGAACTTCCCTTCATTAAATGATCCATACGAAATTCTAAGAGCAATAAAATTGTCAGAGGAAAATCTTCATTATTTTATTACGAATGAGAGAGGTTCAGTGAGTTTATTTGACAGTAAAATCCAGCTTGGAATTTTATGGATCTTAACTCTCTCCACGCATATGACGATGTTGGTTAGGATAACAGGGCAATGGGAGGACGTTATCTGGGAAATTATTAATCTTGCAAATACCTGGGCGACAAACAACAACTTAAATTTTGCCTCACTCGAGTCTACTGCCTTGAAATCCTGGGTACTCGCCATGTTCTGCGACCATGAAGCCTGCCCCAACCCGCACCTGCGGGTGGAACTGCTGCATTTGATCGGGATGTGGCCAGAGACGTACCTTCAGGATGCCGCCTCGGGTATGCAGGCAGCTGCAGGGTTGGTCAACACTAGCCACTACATAACTTTGGACCATCTGATGTCCGGTTACTTACATGCGAGTCTCTTTGATCCTCTCAAGAATGTGTTAGATAGCCTTAATAAATGGGGACACCTAGATGGTGTCGCTGCTGCAGCTGTGGATCAGGTAAGGAAACTTAAGATTGGAACAGAGGCATACTTTTTCAACCATCTGGTCCACCTTTTTAAGCAAATGGTGGAGGCTACTCTAGCGGAATATCGAGCTGGAATAAACAAAATGTGCTCCTGTATTGAAGGGAATTTATGCACGTTCAACGAAATTTTGCATATCTATAAGGAGTTGGTTGACACAACTCCCACAGCCTATGGGGTTCCCGGACTTGCTCAAGTCGCTGCAGAGTTCCTGGTTACTCTCACAGACTCTGCAGTTACAGTGTGCTCTGCATTACAGCTCAAGGTTGGTAAACGTTCCAAGTATTCCAAAGAACTCGTCGCTGATTTAGGTGATATTTACCAAAAAATATCTGTAGAGGAAAGATTTACATCTGTTTTTCAGATTCTAAAACGTGACCATGCACAGCAGTTCTCACACCTTAGTAAACAGACAACAGATTTCTGCTTTTTCCATTATTTGTCAGAATCGCGTCAGGAATCCTTGGAAGCCGTCCCGGAGGAGTTTGTAGACAGCGTGACGCAGGTGGTGATGGAGGCGCCGGTGTTGCTGCTGTCGTCCAAGATGGTGATAGACGAGTCAACCCTGGTCCGCCTACTGCTGGAGTCGGCCTCCGACCCCTTCACCCGCCACCCTCTTGTCCACGGCTCCTTCAGTCGTCTGCCCCACCTCCAGGCTGACATTCTGGCCTGGAAAAACACTCGCAGGGCTCTGCCACAATGAGTGTACATTTACGACAACCACAATATGATAATTTATGGCAACAATGACGCTTGCAATTTCGGCAACAGAGATAGCTGCAGGAAATTTGATTAAGACCGAACCACACGGATAGAGAAGCGCCTCCAACTTTGCTGCTTCTGCATCGTGCGAGTTAAGGTTTCGTCATCATTATATGTTATATACTCACGCATTTTTTATACTTCTGTAAATTTAATGACTTTAATCAATAAAACATGAAATGGACAACCCACAGATTACCTTATTTAACCTATTTAACACAAACTTATGAATATTCAAGTGAAGAAATGTGCAAAATGGAGAAGTATGATTGTTGATTTATGAAACTTGAAGTGTCGTTGAATTGCTTCAAACGCAGGATAGACATAATTTCTTCTTAAATAGATGTAAGTCGGAATTCCTACTTAATTGTCTTAAACCAAAGCATTTTTCTGCATGTTGTTACAAAACTGTTAGAACTCAGATCCCTGATTGATTGGTAGAGTTTAACCCACACAAAAGGTGGGAATTTGGACACAAATTCTGGCTCTCTGCACCTATTCGCCGTTTGAAATTCCGAATTTTTATAATAAAAATCTACCAATTACTGAAAGCAGCGGTGGGTCACATTTTGCCCAAACCCCCCTACAGATTTCAAAATATCCCAAACATCCCAAATTCGATTCCTGAGTCATATTTTGGATCCAAATTCTGGCTCTCTGCACCTATTCGCCGTTTGAAATTCCGAATTTTTATACCAAAATTCTGCCAATTATTGCAAGCGGCGGTGGGTCACATTTTGCCCAAACCCCCCTCCAGTTTTCAAAATATCCCAAACATCCCAAATTTGATACCTGAGCCATATTTTGGACCCAAATTCTGGCTCTCTGCACCTATTCGCAGTTTGAAATTCCGAATTTTTATACCAAAAATCTACCAATTACTGAAAGCGGCGGTGGGTCACATTTCGCCAAAACACCCCAACAGTTTTCAAAATATCCCAAAAATCCCAAATTCGATACCTGAGCCATATTTTGGACCCAAATTCTGGCTCTCTGCACCTATTCGCAGTTTGAAATTCCGAATTTTTATACCAAAAATCTACCAATTACTGAAAGCGGCGGTGGGTCACATTTCGCCCAAACACCCCAACAGTTTTCAAAATATCCCAAAAATCCCAAATTCGATACCTGAGCCATATTTTGGACCCAAATTCTGGCTCTCTGGACCTATTCGCAGTTTGAAATTCCGACTTTTTATACCCAAAATCTGCCAATCTCCTTTTTTAAAAACTGGTATCACACATGTTACCAGGGAGGATGTTCTTAAACAAAAGTAAAACTCAAACCAAACAAATCCCCAGGATGAAGTGTTGGCCAAGGTGCTTAAAGAATGCAAAGAGCAGTTTTGTGACCCACTGTCAACCATATTTAATAAATCAATAGAGTCAGGCTGAGTGCCAGAGTTTTGGAAAGTTGCTAATGTGATACCAGTTTTTAAGAAAGGAGATAGATCACTTGCGTCTAACTATCGACCAATTAGCCTAACGTCTATTGTGGGAAAGTTACTCGAATCTATAATAGCAAATAAAATTCGTCTTCATCTTGAAAAACATAAATTAATAATTGAGTCGCAACATGGTTTTATAAATGGCCGTTCATGTTTAACAAATTTGTTATCTTTTTATTCTAGCATTGTTGAGGCAGTTGATAGTGGTAAGGATTGCGATGTTGTGTACCTTGACTTTAGCAAAGCTTTTGATACAGTGCCACATGAAAGACTGATTAAGAAGATAGAGTCTCATGGTATTGGGGGTGCTATATTAAGCTGGATTAGGGCATGGCTATACCAAAGGAAACAGAGAGTTAGTATAAATGGGGTTAAGTCAGAGTGGGTAAATGTTGTAAGTGGGGTGCCTCAGGGCTCTGTCCTGGGACCTCTGTTGTTTATAATATATATAAATGATTTAGATTCAGGTTTGAGTTGCAAATTTGCCGATGATACGAAAATCGGTAGGGAAATTAATTCGGAGGAGGACTCACTATCACATCAAGTTGATCTAGATAGGGTTTAGAAATAGTCAAAGGATTGGCAAATGCAGTTTAATGCTGATAAATGTAAAGTTCTGAGGTTAGGTAATGATGATAGAGTTAGAAGATACGAGCTAGATGGTGTTGAGATTGCGAAAGGGATCTGGGAGTTATGATTAGTAAGAATTTAAAACAAAAGTATCAATGCATGAATGTTCGTAATAAGGCGAATAGGACACTGGGATTTATTAATCGAAGCGTTAGTAACAAGACACCTAGTGTGGATCTTAAGCTATATCTTGCTCTGGTGAGGCCCCATTTAGATTATGCAGTTCAATTTTGGTCGCCATATTATAGAATGGATATAAATTCACTTGAACGTGTCCAGCGTAGGATGACTAAGTTAATTCCCCAAATTAGAAATCTTTCATATGAAGAAAGATTAACAAAGCTTAAGTTGCATTCACTGGAAAGGCGAAGAGTTGGGGGTGACATGATAGAGGTTTACAAGTGGGTGAATGGACATAACAAAGGGGATATTAATAGGGTATTAAAAGTATCAACACAAGATAGAACACAAAACAATGGGTATAAATTGGATAAGTTTGGATTTAGGAAAGACTTGGGTAAATACTGGTTCAGTAACAGGGTTGTTGATTTTTGGAACCAATTACCGCGTAACGTGCTGGAGGTGGGGCCCCTCGATTGTTTCAAGCGCGGGTTGGACAAGTATATGAGTGGGATTGGGTAGTTATAAATAGGAGGTGCCTCGAATGGCCCAATAGGTCTTCTGCAGTTGCTTTTGTTCTTATGTTCTTAACCACTGGTTCCAACGAGTTCGCAACAGCAACAACCCCAGCCCTCGGTAGAGGGTCCTTCGATTGTTTCAAGCTTGGGTTGGGACATGTATATGAGTGGGATTGGGTGGTTATAAAAAGCAGCTGCCTCGTTTAGGCCAATAGCAGCTGCCTCGTATAGGCCAATAGCATCTACCTTGTAGGGGCCAATTGCAGCTGCCTCGTATGGGCCAATAGCAGCTGCCTCGTATAGGCCAATAGCAGCTGCCTCGTATAGGCCAACAGCAGCTACCTTGTAGGGGCCAATTGCAGCTGCCTTGTATGGGCCAATAGCAGCTGCCTCGTATAGGCCAATAGCAGCTGCCTCAAATAGGCCAATAGCAGCTACCTTGTATGGGCCAATTGCAGCTGCCTTGTATGGGCCAATAGCAGCTGCCTCGTATAGGCCAATAGCAGCTGCCTCGTATAGGCAAATAGCAGCTACCTTGTATGGGCCAATTGCAGCTGCCTCGTATGGGCCAATAGCAGCTGCCTCGTATAGGCCAATAGCAGCTGCCTCGTATAGGCCAACAGCAGCTACCTTGTAGGGGCCAGTTGCAGCTGCCTTGTATGGGCCAATAGCAGCTGCCTCGTATGGACCAGACAGTACACGAAACACTCAGTATAAATTGGTTATGTTTAGATTTAGGAAAGACTTGGGTAAATACTGGTTCAGTAACAGGCTTTTTGATTTGTGGAACCAATTGCTACGTAACGTGGTGGAGGTGATGTCCCTCGATTGTTTCAAGCGTGGGTTGGACATGTATGCGTGGAATTGGGTGGTAATAAATTGGAGCTGCCTCGTATGGGCCAATAGGCCTTCTGCAGTTACCTTTGTTCTTATGTAAATAGGGTTTTGAAATGGTCAAAAGATTGGCAGATGCAGTTTAATGCTGAAAAATATAAAGTTTAGAGTCTAGGTAATGATTGTAGAGTTACAAGATACGAGCTATATAGTGATGAGATTGCTAATCCTCGGAAGCTGTCCCGTTGCAGTTTATAGACAGCGTGACGCGATGGAGGCGCTGGTGTTACTGCTCTCGTCCAAGATGGTGATAGATACGAGTTACAAGATACGAGCTATATAGTGATGAGATTGCTAATCTTCGGAAGCTGTCCCGTAGCAGTTTTTAGACAGCGTGACGCGATGGAGGCGCTGGTGTTACTGCTCTCGTCCAAGATGGTGATAGATGAGTCGACGCTGGTTCGCCTACAGCTGGAGTCCGTCTCCGACCTTTTCACGCGCCACCCTCTTGTCCACGGCTCCTGTCGTCCGCCCCACCTCCAGGTTGACATTCTGGCCTGGAAATACTCGCATGGTTCTGCCACAGTGAGTGTACATTTACGACAACCACAATATGAAAATTAATGGCAACAAGGACACTTGCAACACAATGAGATTAGGTGTGCATAAAGCCTGAAAATTATGGGCTAACAGGCCCTTTTAATGTGCATTTTTGACCAATTAGCTATAAATGCAGTTTTTTAATTCCTAAGTTCGCACCCCTATACGCAGGTGTCATTAGAAGCAAAGCTAACTACACACAGTGACACCACATGAATATTTAACTGTCACTCTAAATGATTAAATTGCTTTAACCGAAATTGAACCATCGTCAAGCTGGTGTCCGTGCACCTCACTCAGGCCCTCACCTCTCCTCTACCCTCTACACCTATATATTACCCCACCCAAATAAGTCTTGATCTTTTTTTTCTAATCACCAGACGTCACGTCCTTCACTCACCAGACCACTCCACAAGTGATCATTGAAATTTCATCATGGAATTCCAATTGACTTATAATCGATCCAGCAATGCTGCTCAGAGTAGGAAAAGACCATCGATAATGGACACCAGTTCCGAAAGTGACGGCGAGTGGCATTACGTGACTAAGGCTAACAGGACAAGCCACTCCATGACGACCCATCGCCCATTAATCTCTCCAGCTTCTCCAGCTCTCCCAGCGCCTCAGACTAGATCTACGTTTCCGGTCTTCAAAGTGCAGCACACGGAAGGTAAGTCTTCCTACGCTACTGTAGTGGACCTGAAAAAAGAGTACCCCCAGCTCCAGGTCAGGGCAAAACCTAATCTCAAAGGAGAATACATTCTGAGGCCAAAAGACGAGTCGGCCGCGACGATTCTAAAAAATTTCGCAATATGTGAGGAACTGAAACCAGAGGATAAAATAAGTAAAGTCATTGTCCTCCATTATCCCTTGCATATGGCCCTTGGCCATCTCGAAAAGCTGAACTATGTGGTGTCAGCAGAGATGCCAAGTACGAACAAAACAAGAAACTCGACAAGTCCTTCTCACAGTAAGAGGACGGATCCCGGAAAAACTTGACCTTGGAATCTGGGGGGTGTTCCAACACAGGCCTTACACCCCAGAACCCCTAAGATGCTTTAGATGCCAGAGATTTGGGCATCACAAAGATGGCTGCCAACGCCCAGTGAGGTGCGGAGTCTGCAGCCAGTCCCATGATACAAAAACATGTATTGATAAATTCAAGGCAAACCACCCTGTTCAGGCAAAATGCCCAAATTGTTCCAAGGCACATCATGCCTGGAACTTGAAATGCCCTGAAAGGCTCAAAAGGCTTCAAACGAACCCCACCACGCCAACAGCGGAGCCGAAACCCCCACCAAAACGAATACCAGCTCCTATGCCCACTAAAACCGCGTGGGGTCTACCCATTCAGGAAGAGGGGGCACACGGCCCTTCACCATCGGCCATGGTGAAGGGTGAGAAGACAGTACAGGACAAAAAGAAAGATGGAGGACACAAGACTCATGTTCAAAGCAGTCGGCCTCCCATTTCATCCAGCAAGCACACTGGGGCCAATAGGAGTAGCAATTCCAGTGCCAAAGTTACCACCGAGAAGGGTCTAAAAGCCACTAGGCCCTCAACCTGCACAACATTAAATAGTGCTCCCACTGAACTGAACGCTCTCTGGCCAATACTCAAAACTTTGGTCACTGAGTTAATCGAAAGTCTGCTGTCTTCACATGGAATCAAGCAAACCACAGAGACTCGGAAGACAATTGAGCACAAGCTCAAAAAATTCGAAGATGTAATATCCATACCGTCAAGACAGCAAGGCAAGAGGCACCCCCATAAAAAGCAGATAGAGTCCAGGTCGTCGGAAAGCGACATTGATGAGGCAATTTCAGGACCACTAAGAACCTATACCCCAATTGCAACTTCCATGGCGTGTTCATCAGACTCCATGGATACCACGGAATTATCAGCACATTCCAAGAACCTAGAATTCTAAAGATCCTGCAATGGAATGCGCAAGGACTGCGCACTAAATTGCAACACTTGCAATGCATAGCAGCAACCAAAGGCATAGACATCCTGATACTACAGGAGAGCTTGCTTCGAGCCGGATTAGAACCTAAAATCTCAGGCTATCGAGGCTTCTTCCTTCCATGGATCAATGGGCAATCCAGGGGATGTGCAATCTATATAAAAAGTGACCTGATCTCCAAATCCATAACCAGCCCACCCAATTGTGGAGCAGGGACAGAGGTAATGGGAGTCACCATTGAGCTAAGACACGACAAACTTGAAGTGTTCAATGTGTACAGGTCTCCACAAGCCGAAATGGATCTCTCTGTGTTATTTGGACACGCGACAACAACAAACACAATCATTTGTGGAGATTTTAATGCCCATCATCGATTGGCACTGGGCTCGAACAAAACAAATGAAGCCGGCATACACATTACACATCTACTGGACCAGCTTCCAGAAATACAAATCCTAAACAAGAATGAACCTACCCACATCCAAGGAGGCAGATTAGACCTAACCTTCGTTTCAGCCTCCCTAAGAGATGCAGCAACATGGTCAGTTGAGCCCACACTCACAAGCGACCACTATGGGGTCCAAATTGATCTTCAGTTAGACCTACCCACCCCACCTCCGCCTCCATCTGAAGCCTGGAACTTTGCTTTAGCAAACTGGGACCGGTTTCAAAACCTCATTTCAGAGTGGCAAAGAAACTATGATCTTCCCGAAGACATTAATCAGGCAGAACAAGAATTTGTCAAAGCGATTCAAAGTACAGCCAACCACTCAATCCCTCTGAAAAAACAGTCCACCGGACACCATAAAGATCATTGGTACTATTGCGAACGCGTCAAAGAACTCAACCATAGACTCAATAGAACAAGAAAGCTATACAAAAAGCAGCCAAGTGACCGCAACAGGATCTTACTTTGTGAGGTCAAGGAACATGTACATCGAGAGACCAGACAAATAAAAGAACAAAAGTGGCTAGAATGGTGTTCACACCTGAATGAACACACTTCTCTCGGGGAGATGTGGCAGCAAATTCACCGGGCCAAAGGGAATAAAACACCTAAAGCTCCACACCCCAAAGATCCTCAACAGGAAGCCGAAGTACTGGCAACCAGGTTTGCAGAGAGAGCAGCCAGCAATCAACTTCCACCAGATGTATTAGCAGTACAGACCGGACTAGAGGAAGTAAGGTGGCACAGAATCCTTACAGCATGTGAAGAAGTCTCTGACACTAATGCCCCCTTCACACTGGATGAGCTCAATCGGGCTAAGAAAAACTCCAAGGATACATCCCCTGGAGCCGACAAAATAACCTATAAAATGATTAGAAACCTCGGCCCAGAGGGAGACGCTGCATACCTAAGGTAAATTAATTTAGCCTGGACTTCTCAAACTAGACCTTCTGCTTGGAATAGAGCAGACATAGTGCCGATCCCAAAACCCAAAGATCCAGCTAATCCCTGGCCCATCTCTCTCCAAAGCTGTGCAGCCAAGACGGCTGACAGAATGGCACTCAACAGACTGGAGTGGAAAATGCCTAAACTGCACCATGATATGTATGCCTATAGAAGAGGGGTTGGCACAGTGGAATGTATTACAACTCTGTTAGCTCACTTGAATGACAGACCAGGAATGCTGATATTCCTGGACCTCGAAAAAGCCTTTGAACTGGATAGCGCCCCAGCTATTCTCTGCTGCCTCATTGACAAAGAGGTCAGAGGCAACCTGCTCTCCTGGACCAAAAACTGTCTCATAAACAGAGAAGCAAGAGTAAAACTTCATGGCACAGTCTCTGAGTACAAAAGACATGAAAATGGTACACCGCAAGGAGGTATTCTTAGCCCTCTTCTCTTCAACTGTTTAATGGAAAGAATAATGAAGTTGAAACTCCCACATCACTGCAGGCTGCTAAACTACGCGGACGACTTTGTCATCATCATAAAAGGAAGGGATGCGGCGCGCCTTGCACCCAAATGCTTAGACTGCATCAGTAAAGAGGCAAAACAGATTGGGATCAAACTCAACCCCTCAAAGTCAAAGGCCTTGCCCATAAAAATAGCGAAGCCCAACATCCAACTCACAGTACAGGGTCAACCAATAGAATGGGTCGACACCTATCAGTATCTAGGAATCATCCTGGACACACACATGAATTTTAATGCTGAGGTCACATACTTGAGAGAGCGAACTGCGGCCCGGACGGCAATCCTCAGGTCGCTAACCTCCCTTTCTGGAGGAGCCAATCTGCAAGTCCTTCGCACATACTATGTACAGGCAGTCAGATCAGTGATCGATTATGCCGCACCTGCACTCACAAATCTATCACACCAACAGTGGAAAAAGCTTGAAGTTGCCCAAAACAATGCTATGAGAGCTGCACTGGGAGCCCCCATGTGGACCAGGCTTGAAACTCTTAGACTGGAGACGGGTTTGCCCTCTCTACAGGAAAGAATATCACAAAGGACAGCTACAATTATCAGTAAGATAATTATTTCTTCTGATCCAATCCCAGTACGGCAGGCCTTGGTGGTTGGACTAGGCCAAAACAATGGAAACTCTTGTGTTGCAAGAGCAGGAAAAGTCCTAAACAGACTACATTTAAAAAACATGATTCTTGATAGAGAGGGTGATCATCCACACCCAAATTACACTCCTTCCGCGCCGTGGGAAGAGCCTACTTTCAAAATAGTAATGGAAGTCTCCCAATGAAAAAGGCTGCCTATGATCCGACAATCCTAAGGCGCATAATAGAAGAGCAAATGTTTAGCATAGCAGTAGCAGGAGCCACCCACATCTTCACAGACGGATCGGTGGACACAGAAAATGAGAGTGCTGGCGCTGCTCTTTGCACGACCAGCGTTCAGGCATATTGGAGACTGGGAGGACTAGTATCATCAACCCAAACTGAGCTGTTCGCCATACAACAGGCATTCGCATATGTGATTGCACAAAACACTCAAAATGCAATCATACACACAGACTCAAAAGCTGCACTTCAAATACTAGGACAAAAACAGTGGAAAGATAATGTGGAAATAATTACCACCATTTTGTATCAAGGAGCAGTCGCTAAAGGCAAAGGCCTCAACATAACTTTAAACTGGATCCCATCCCATATTGGAATCCCATTAAATGAAAAAGCTGATGAAATTGCTAAATTGGCAACTCGTCATCCAGTGATACATAAAACAATTCAACCCAGCCTAGAGAACATAAAAAACATCATCACCAAAAAACTCTCACATCTCAACAAAGCCTACCTACACCAGAGAATAGCTGAAGGTTCGCCATCTGCAACATGGTATCTTCAGGCAACCAAATTAGAAAGGTTAAATATCCCAAAAGGAATCCACAGGGAAATAGCAGTTAGGCTATATAGACTACGTCTAGGTTACAGATGCAACTGGGAGATTGGTGAACCCCGACAGAGAGAGTGCATCTTCTGCCAAACTGTCACAGAAAAGCCATTACTTCACTATCTTCTGGAATGTGAAGCAACCAATGACCTTAGAAGAGCTTTAAGAGTTCCTGAATCATGCAGTGGCCACCCTGAAGCCATCAACACAGCCACTCTCCTGGTCAACAAAGGTGTCCAGCAGCTGGACACCCTCATAAAGACTGGAAGCAGTATCCTCCCCCACGATAACAGCTTGATGGTTAAATGCTACCTCAGAACACTGGGGGAAAAAAAAAGAAAAAAGAAAAAAATTAATAATTACGGGAGACATCTCCCGTCACGCAGGGTGCAGTCGCACTTCCACAAATCTCCAGTATCAGCTCTTGATACTGGTAATGGCTCAAAAGGGCCACCACTTACGGGCTATTCATGGCCGTGCCACCTTTTGGGTGGCTTAATCTTTATCAATCATCAATCTAAGTCTTGATCAGTTATTCACCCTTTTGGTTGGGCATTAGAACATTTCTTTATTACTTGTCGATTCTGAGACAATGGATACAATCAAATATTCTCCCATGGATCTCGATATTTCTTTTCCAAAACTCCCACAATTTCTCATATCTATGGTTTGGAACTTCCCTTCATTAAATGATCCATACGAAATTCTAAGAGCAATAAAATTGTCAGAGGAAAATCTTCATTATTTTATTACGAATGAGAGAGGTTCAGTGAGTTTATTTGACAGTAAAATCCAGCTTGGAATTTTATGGATCTTAACTCTCTCCACGCATATGACGATGTTGGTTAGGATAACAGGGCAATGGGAGGACGTTATCTGGGAAATTATTAATCTTGCAAATACCTGGGCGACAAACAACAACTTAAATTTTGCCTCACTCGAGTCTACTGCCTTGAAATCCTGGGTACTCGACATGTTCTGCGACCATGAAGCCTGCCCCAACCCGCACCTGCGGGTGGAACTGCTGCATTTGATCGGGATGTGGCCAGAGACGTACCTTCAGGATGCCGCCTCGGGTATGCAGGCAGCTGCAGGGTTGGTCAACACTAGCCACTACATAACTTTGGACCATCTGATGTCCGGTTACTTACATGCGAGTCTCTTTGATCCTCTCAAGAATGTGTTAGATAGCCTTAATAAATGGGGACACCTAGATGGTGTCGCTGCTGCAGCTGTGGATCAGGTAAGGAAACTTAAGATTGGAACAGAGGCATACTTTTTCAACCATCTGGTCCACCTTTTTAAGCAAATGGTGGAGGCTACTCTAGCGGAATATCGAGCTGGAATAAACAAAATGTGCTCCTGTATTGAAGGGAATTTATGCACGTTCAACGAAATTTTGCATATCTATAAGGAGTTGGTTGACACAACTCCCACAGCCTATGGGGTTCCCGGACTTGCTCAAGTCGCTGCAGAGTTCCTGGTTACTCTCACAGACTCTGCAGTTACAGTGTGCTCTGCATTACAGCTCAAGGTTGGTAAACGTTCCAAGTATTCCAAAGAACTCGTCGCTGATTTAGGTGATATTTACCAAAAAATATCTGTAGAGGAAAGATTTACATCTGTTTTTCAGATTCTAAAACGTGACCATGCACAGCAGTTCTCACACCTTAGTAAACAGACAACAAATTTCTGCTTTTTCCATTATTTGTCAGAATCGCGTCAGGAATCCTCGGAAGCAGTCCCGGAGGAGTTTGTAGACAGCGTGACGCAGGTGGTGATGGAGGCGCCGGTGTTGCTGCTGTCGTCCAAGATGGTGATAGACGAGTCAACGCTGGTCCGCCTACTGCTGGAGTCGGCCTCCGACCCCTTCACCCGGCACCCTCTTGTCTACGGCTCCTTCAGTCGTCTGCCCCACCTCCAGGCTGACATTCTGGCCTGGAAAAACACTCGCAGGGCTCTGCCACAATGAGTGTACATTTACGACAACCACAATATGATAATTTATGGCAACAATGACGCTTGCAATTTCGGCAACAGAGATAGCTGCAGGAAATTTGATTAAGACCGAACCACACGAATAGAGAAGCGCCTCCAATTTTGCAGCTTCTGCATCGTGTGAGTTAAGGTTTCGTCATCATTATATGTTATATACTCACGCATTTTTTATACTTTTGTAAATTTAATGACTTTAATCAATAAAACATGAAATGGACAACCCACAGATTACCTTATTTAACCTATTTAACACAAACTTATGAATATTCAAGTGAAGAAATGTGCAAAATGGAGAAGTATGATTGTTGATTTATGAAACTTGAAGTGTCGTTGAATTGCTTCAAACGCAGGATAGACATAATTTCTTCTTAAATAGACGTAAGTCGGAATTCCTACTTAATTGTCTTAAACCAAAGCATTTTTCTGCATGTTGTTACAAAACTGTTAGAACTCAGATCCCTGATTGATTGGTAGAGTTTAACCCACACAAAAGGTGGGAATTTGGACCCAAATTCTGGCTCTCTGCACCTATTTGCAGTTTGAAATTCCGAATTTTTATACCAAAAATCTACCAATTACTGAAAGCAGCGGTGGGTCACGTTTTGCCCAATCCCCCCTACAGATTTCAAAACATCCCAAATTCGATACCTGAGCCATATTTTGGATCCAAATTCTGGCTCTCTGCACCTATTCGCAGTTTGAAATTCCGAATTTTTATACCAAAAATCTACCAATTACTGAAAGCAGCGGTGGGTCACATTTTGCCCAAACCCCCCTACAGATTTCAAAACATCCCAAATTCGATACCTGAGCCATATTTTGGACCCAAATTCTGGCTCTCTTCACCTATTCGCAGTTTGAAATTCCGACTTTTTATACAAAAAATCTGCCAATTACTGAAAGCAGCGGTGGGTCACATTTTGCCCAAACCCCCCTGCAGTTTTCAAAATATCCCAAACATCCAAAATTCGATACCTGATCCATATTTTGGACCCAAATTCTGGCTCTCTGCATCTATTCGCAGTTTGAAATTCCGACTTTTTATACCAAAAATATGCCTATTACTGAAAGCAGCGGTGGGTCACATTTTGCCCAAATCCCCCTGCAATTTTCAAAATATCCCAAACATCCCAAATTCGATACATGAGCATTATTTTGGACCTAAATTCTGGCTCTCTGCACCTATTCACAGTTTGAAATTCCGACTTTTTATACCAAAAATATGCCAATTACTGAAAGCAGCGGTGGGTCACATTTTGGCCAAACTCCCCTGCAGTTTTCAAAATATACGAAACATTCAAATTTCGATACCTGAGCCATATTTTGGGCCCAAATACTGGCTCTCTGCACCTATTCGCCGTTTGAAATTCCGATTTTTTATACCAAAAATCTGCCAATTACTGAAAGCAGCGGTGGGTCACATTTTGCCCAAACCCCCTGCAGTTTTCAAAATATCCAAAATATCCCAAATTCGATACCTGAGCCATATTTTGGATTCATATTCTGGCTCTCTGCACCTATTCGCTGTTTGAAATTCCGACTTTTTATACCAAAAATCTGTAATTATTGAAAGCAGCGGTGGGTCACATTTTGCCCAAACCCCCCCTGCAGTTTTCAAAATATCCCAAACATCCCAAATTCGATACCTGAGCCATGTTTTGGAACCGAATTCTGGCTCTCTGCACCATTTCGCCGTTTGAAATTCCGGCTTTTTATACCAAAAATCTGCAATTACTGAAAGCAGCGGTGGGTCACATTTTGCCCAAACCCCCCTGCAGTTTTCAAAATATCCCAAACATCCCAAAGTCGACACCTGAGCCATATTTTGGACCCAAATTCTGGCTTTCTGCACTTATTCGTAGTTTGAAATTCCGAATTTTATACCAAAAATCTGCCAATTACTGAAAGCGGCGGTGGGTCACATTTTGCCCAAACCCCCCTGCAGTTTTCAAAATATCCCAAACATCCCAAATTCGATACCTGAGCCATATTTTGGACCCAAATTCTGGCTCTCTGCACCTATTCGCATTTTGAAATTCCCACTATTTATACCAAAAATATGCCATTTACTGAAAGCAGCGGTGGGTCACATTTTGCCCAAACCCCCCTGCAATTGTCAAAATATCCCAAACATCCCAAATTCGATACCTGAGCCATATTTTGGAACCAAATTCTGGCTCTCTGCACCTATTCGCCGTTAGAAATTCCGAAATTTTATACCAAAAATATGCCAATTACTGAAAGCGGCGGGGGGTCACATTTTGCCCAAACCCCCCTGCAGTTTTCAACATATCCCAAACATCCCAAATTCGATACCTGAGCCATATTTTGGGCCCAAATACTGGCTCTCTGCACCTATTCGCCGTTTGAAATTCCGACTTTTTATACAAAAAATCTGCAAATTACTGAAATCAGCGGTGGGTCACATTTTGCCCAAACCCCCTGCAGTTTTCAAAAAATCCCAAACATCCCAAATTCGATACCTGAGCAATATTTTGCATCCATATTCTGGCTCTCTGCACCAATTCGCCGTTTGAAATTCCGACTTTTTATACCAAAAATCTACAATTACTGAAAGCAGCGGTGGGTCACATTTTGCCCAAACCCCCCTGCAGTTTTCAAAATATCCCAAACATCCCAAATTCGATACCTGAGCCATATTTTGGATCCAAATTCTGGCTCTCTGCACCTTTTCGCCTTTTGAAATTCCGACTTTTTATACCAAAAATCTGCAATTACTGAGAGCAGCGGTGGGTCACATTTTGCCCAAACCCCCCTACAGTTTTCAAAATATCCCAAACATCCCAAATTCGATAACTGAGCCATATTTTGGACCCAAATTCGGGCTCTCTGCACCTATTCGCCGCATGAAATTCCGACTTTTTATACCACAAATCTGCCAATTACTGCAAGCGGAGGTGGGTCATATTTTGCCCAAACCCCCTTGCGGTTTTCAAAATATCCTAAACATACCAAATTCGATACCTGAGGCATATTTTCGATCCATATTCTGGCTCTCTGCACCTATTTGCCGCGTGAAATTCCGACTTTTTATACAAAAAATCTGCCAATTATTGCAAGCGGCGGTGGGTCATATTTTGACCAAACCCCCATGCAGTTTTCAAAATATCCTAAACATCCCAAATTCGATACCTGAGCCATATTTTGGGCCAAAATTCTGGCTCTCTACACCTATTCGCCATTTGAAATTCCGACTTTTTATACAAAAAATCTGGCAATTACTGCAAGCTGCGGTGGATCACATTTTGCCCAAACCCCCTTGCGTTTTTCAAAATATCCCAAACATACCAAATTCGATACCTGAGCCATATTTTCGATCCATATTCTGGCTCTCTGCACCTATTCGCCGTTTGAAATTCCTACTTTTTATACCAAAAATCTGCCAATTACTGCAAGCGGCGGTGGGTCACATTTTGCCCAAACCCCCCTGCAGTTTTCAAAATATCCTAAACATCCCAAATTCGATACCTGAGCCATATTTTGAACCCAAATTCTGGATCTCTGCACCTATTCGCCGTTTGAAATTCCGAATTTGTATACCAAAAATCTGCCAATTACTGAAAGCGACAGAGGGTCACATTATGCCCAAACCCCCCTGCAGTTTTCAACATATCCCAAACATACCAAATTCGATACCTGAGCCATATTTTGGGCCCAAATACTGGCTCTCTGCACCTATTCGCCGTTTGAAATTCCGAATTTTATACCAAAAATCTGCCAATTACTGAAAGCAGCGGTGGGCCACATTTTGCCCAAACCCCCTGCAGTTTTCAAAATATCCCAAATATCCCAAATTCGATACCTGAGCCACATGTTGGATTCATATTCTGGCTCTCTGCACCTATTCGCTGTTTGAAATTCCGACTTTTTATACCAAAAATCTGTAATTATTGAAAGCAGCGGTGGGTCACATTTTGCCCCCCCCCCCTGCAGTTTTCAAAATATCCCAAACATCCCAAATTCGATACCTGAGCCATGTTTTGGAACCAAATTCTGGCTCTCTGCACCTATTCGCTGTTTGAAATTCCGACTTTTTATACCAAAAATCTGTAATTATTGAAAGCAGCAGTGGGTCACATTTTGCCCCCCCCCCCCCTGCAGTATTCAAAATATCCCAAACATCCCAAATTCGATACCTGAGCCATATTTTGGACCCAAATTCTGGCTCTCTGCACTTATTCGTAGTTTGAAATTCCGACTTTTTATACAAAAAATCTGCCAATTACTGAAAGCGGCGGTGGGTCACATTTTGCCCAAACCCCCCTGCAGTTTTTAAAAAATCCCAAACATCCCAGATTCGATACCTGAGCCATATTTTGGACCCAAATTCTGGCTCTCTGCACCTATTCGCAGTTTGAAATTCCGACTCTTTATACAAAAAATATGCCAATTACTGAAAGCAGCTGTGGGTCACATTTTGCCCAAACCACCCTGCAGTTTTCAAAATATCCCAAACATCCTAAATTCGATACCTGAGCCATATTTTGGACCCAAATTCTGGCTCTCTACACCTATTCGCCGTTGGAAATTCCGACTTTTTATATAAAAAATATGCCATTTACTGAAAGCAGCGGTGGGTCACATTTTGCCCAAACCCCCCTGCAGTTTTCAAAATATCCCAAACATCCAAAAATTCGATACCTCATGCATATTTTGGACCCAAATTCTGGATCTCTGCACCTATTCGCCGTTTGAAATTCCGACTTTTTATACCAAAAATCTGCCAATTACTGAAAGCGGCGGTGGGTCACATTTTGCCCAAACCCCCCTGCAGTTTTCAAAATATCCAAAAGATCCAAAATTCGATTCCTGAGCCATATTTTGGACCCAAATTCTGGCTCTATGCAATTATTTGCAGTTTGAAATTCCGACTTTTTATACCAAAAATCTGCCAATTACTGAAAGCAGCGGTGGGTCACCTTTTGCCCAAACCCCCCTGCAGTTTTCAAAATATCCCAAACATCCAAAATTCGATACCTCATGCATATTTTGGACCCAAATTCTGGATCTCTGCACCTATTCGCCGTTTGAAATTCCGACTTTTTGTACCAAAAATCTGCCAATTACTGAAAGCGGCGGTGGGTCACATTTCGCCCAAACCCCCCTGCAGTTTTCAAAATATCCCAAACATCGTAAATTCGATACCTGAGCCATATTTTGGACCCAAATTCTGGCTCTCTGCCCCTATTCGCAGATTGAAATTCCGACTTTTTATACCAAAAAGCTGCCAATTACTGAAAGCGGCGGTAGGTCACATTTTGCCCAAACCCCCTTGCAGTTTTCCAAATATCCCAAACATCACAAATTCGATACTTGAGCCATATTTTGGACCCAAATTCTGGCTCTCTGCACCTATTCGCAGTTTGAAATTCCGACTTTTTATATCAAAATCTGCCAATTACTGAAAGCAGCGGTGGGTCACATTTTGCCCAAACCCCCCTGCAGTTTTCAAAATATCCCAAACATCCAAAATTCGATACCTGACGCATATTTTGGACCAAAATTCTGGCTCTCTGCATCTATTCGCAGTTTGAAATTCCGACTTGTTATACCAAAAATATGCCAATTACTGAAAGCAGCGGTGGGTCACATTTTGCCCAAACCCCCCTGCAGTTTTCAAAACATCCCAAACATCCTAAACTCGATACCTGAGCCATATTTTGGACCCAAATTCTGGCTCTCTGCACCTATTCGCATTTTGAAATTCCGACTTTTTATACCAAAAATAAGCCAATTACTGAAAGCAGCGGCGGGTCACATTTTGCCCAAACCCCTCTGCAGTTTTCAAAATATCTTAAACATCCCAAATTCTATATCTGAGCCATATTTTGGAACCAAATTCTGGCTCTCTGCACCTATTCGCAGTTTGAAATTCCGACATTTTATACCAAAAATATGCCGATTACTAAGAGCGGCGGTGGGTCACATTTTGCACAAAACCCCCTGCAGTTTTCTAAATATTTCAAACATCCCAAATTCGATACCAGAGCCATATTTTAGACCCAAATTCTGGCTCTCTGCACCAATTCGCCGTTTGAAATTCCGACTTTTTATACCAAAAATCTACAATTACTGAAAGCAGCGGTGGGTCACATTTTGCCCAAACCCCCCTGCAGTTTTCAAAATATCCCAAACATCCCAAATTCGATACCTGTGTCATATTTTGGACCCAAATTCTGGCTCTCTGCACCTATTCGCAGTTTGAAATTCCGAATTTTTATACCAAAAATCTGCCAATTACTGAAAGCGGCGGTGGGTCACATTTTGCCCAAACCCCCCTGCAGTTTTCAAAATATCCCAAACATCCCAAATTCGATACCTGAGCCATATTTTGGACCCAAATTCTGGCTCTCTGCACCTATTCGCAGTTTGAAATTCCGACTTTTTATACCAAAATCTGCCAATTACTGAAAGCAGCGGAGGGTCACATTTTGCGCAAACCCCCCTGCAGTTTTCAAAATATCCCAAACATCCAAAATTCGATACCTGATGCATATTTTGGACCAAAATTCTGGCTCTCTGCATCTATTCGCAGTTTGAAATTCCGACTTGTTATACCAAAAATATGCCAATTACTGAAAGCAGCGGTGGGTCACATTTTGCCCAAACCCCCCTGCAGTTTTCAAAATATCCCAAACATCCCAAATTTGATACCTGAGCCATATTTTGGACCCAAATTCTGGCTCTCTGCACCTATTCGCAGTTTGAAATTCCGACTTTTTATACCAAAAATAAGCCAATTACTGAAAGCAGCGGCGGGTCACATTTTGCCCAAACCCCTCTGCAGTTGTCAAAATATCTTAAACATCCCAAATTCTATATCTGAGCCATATTTTGGACCCAAATTCTGGCTCTCTGCACCTATTCGCAGTTTGAAATTCCGACATTTTATACCAAAAATATGCCAATTACTGAAAGCGGCAGTGGGTCACATATTGCCCAAACCCCCCTGCAGTTTTCAAAATATCCCAAACATCCCAAATTCGATACCTGAGCCATATTTTGGACCCAAATTCTGGCTCTCTGCACCTGTTCGCAGATTGAAATTCCGACGTTTTATACCAAAATTCTGCCAATTACTGAGAGCGGCGGTGGGTCACATTTTGCGCAAACCCCTCTGCAGTTTTCAAAATATCCTAAACATCCCAAATTCGATACCTGATCCATATTTTGAACCCAAATTCTGGATCTCTGCACCTATTCGCCGTTTGAAATTCCGAATTTTTATACCAAAAATCTGCCAATTACTGAAAGCGGCAGGGGGTCACATTATGCCCAAACCCCCCTGCAGTTTTCAACATATCCCAAACATCCCAAATTCGATACATGAGCCATATTTTGGGCCCAAATACTGGCTCTCTGCACCTATTCGCCGTTTGAAATTCCGACTTTTTATACCAAAAATCTGCCAATTACTGAAAGCAGCGGTGGGTCACATTTTGCCCAAACCCCCTGCAGTTTTCAAAATATCCCAAATATCCCAAATTCGATACCTGAGCCATATTTTGGATTCATTTTCTGGCTCTCTGCACCTATTCGCTGTTTGAAATTCCGACTTTTTATACCAAAAATCTGTAATTATTGAAAGCAGCGGTGGGTCACATTTTGCCCAAACCCCCCCTGCAGTTTTCAAAATATCCCAAACATCCCAAATTCGATACCTGAGCCATGTTTTGGAACCAAATTCTGACTCTCTGCACCATTTAGCCGTTTGAAATTCCGACTTTTTATACCAAAAATCTGCAATTACTGAAAGCAGCGGTGGGTCACATTTTGCCCAAACCCCCCTGCAGTTTTCAAAATATCCCAAACATCCCAAAGTCGACACCTGAGCCATATTTTGGACCCAAATTCTGGCTTTCTGCACTTATTCGTAGTTTGAAATTCCGACTTTTTATACCAAAAATCTGCCAATTACTGAAAGCGGCGGTGGGTCACATTTTGCCCAAACCCCCCTGCAGTTTTCAAAATATCCCAAACATCCCAAATTCGATACCTGAGCCATATTTTGGACCCAAATTCTGGCTCTCTGCACCTATTCGCATTTTGAAATTCCGACTTTTTATACCAAAAATAAGCCAATTACTGAAAGCAGCGGCGGGTCACATTTTGCCCAAACCCCTCTGCAGTTTTCAAAATATCTTAAACATCCCAAATTCTATATCTGAGCCATATTTTGGACCCAAATTCTGGCTCTCTGCACCTATTCGCAGTTTGAAATTCCGACATTTTATACCAAAAATATGCCGATTACTAAGAGCGGCGGTGGGTCACATTTTGCACAAAACCCCCTGCAGTTTTCTAAATATTTCAAACATCCCAAATTCGATACCAGAGCCATATTTTAGACCCAAATTCTGGCTCTCTGCACCAATTCGCCGTTTGAAATTCCGACTTTTTATACCAAAAATCTACAATTACTGAAAGCAGCGGTGGGTCACATTTTGCCCAAACCCCCCTGCAGTTTTCAAAATATCCCAAACATCCCAAATTCGATACCTGTGTCATATTTTGGACCCAAATTCTGGCTCTCTGCACCTATTCGCAGTTTGAAATTCCGAATTTTTATACCAAAAATCTGCCAATTACTGAAAGCGGCGGTGGGTCACATTTTGCCCAAACCCCCCTGCAGTTTTCAAAATATCCCAAACATCCCAAATTCGATACCTGAGCCATATTTTGGACCCAAATTCTGGCTCTCTGCACCTATTCGCAGTTTGAAATTCCGACTTTTTATACCAAAATCTGCCAATTACTGAAAGCAGCGGAGGGTCACATTTTGCGCAAACCCCCCTGCAGTTTTCAAAATATCCCAAACATCCAAAATTCGATACCTGATGCATATTTTGGACCAAAATTCTGGCTCTCTGCATCTATTCGCAGTTTGAAATTCCGACTTGTTATACCAAAAATATGCCAATTACTGAAAGCAGCGGTGGGTCACATTTTGCCCAAACCCCCCTGCAGTTTTCAAAATATCCCAAACATCCCAAATTTGATACCTGAGCCATATTTTGGACCCAAATTCTGGCTCTCTGCACCTATTCGCAGTTTGAAATTCCGAATTTTATACCAAAAATAAGCCAATTACTGAAAGCAGCGGCGGGTCACATTTTGCCCAAACCCCTCTGCAGTTGTCAAAATATCTTAAACATCCCAAATTCTATATCTGAGCCATATTTTGGACCCAAATTCTGGCTCTCTGCACCTATTCGCAGTTTGAAATTCCGACATTTTATACCAAAAATATGCCAATTACTGAAAGCGGCAGTGGGTCACATATTGCCCAAACCCCCCTGCAGTTTTCAAAATATCCCAAACATCCCAAATTCGATACCTGAGCCATATTTTGGACCCAAATTCTGGCTCTCTGCACCTGTTCGCAGATTGAAATTCCGACGTTTTATACCAAAATTCTGCCAATTACTGAGAGCGGCGGTGGGTCACATTTTGCGCAAACCCCTCTGCAGTTTTCAAAATATCCTAAACATCCCAAATTCGATACCTGATCCATATTTTGAACCCAAATTCTGGATCTCTGCACCTATTCGCCGTTTGAAATTCCGAATTTTTATACCAAAAATCTGCCAATTACTGAAAGCGGCAGGGGGTCACATTATGCCCAAACCCCCCTGCAGTTTTCAACATATCCCAAACATCCCAAATTCGATACATGAGCCATATTTTGGGCCCAAATACTGGCTCTCTGCACCTATTCGCCGTTTGAAATTCCGACTTTTTATACCAAAAATCTGCCAATTACTGAAAGCAGCGGTGGGTCACATTTTGCCCAAACCCCCTGCAGTTTTCAAAATATCCCAAATATCCCAAATTCGATACCTGAGCCATATTTTGGATTCATTTTCTGGCTCTCTGCACCTATTCGCTGTTTGAAATTCCGACTTTTTATACCAAAAATCTGTAATTATTGAAAGCAGCGGTGGGTCACATTTTGCCCAAACCCCCCCTGCAGTTTTCAAAATATCCCAAACATCCCAAATTCGATACCTGAGCCATGTTTTGGAACCAAATTCTGACTCTCTGCACCATTTAGCCGTTTGAAATTCCGACTTTTTATACCAAAAATCTGCAATTACTGAAAGCAGCGGTGGGTCACATTTTGCCCAAACCCCCCTGCAGTTTTCAAAATATCCCAAACATCCCAAAGTCGACACCTGAGCCATATTTTGGACCCAAATTCTGGCTTTCTGCACTTATTCGTAGTTTGAAATTCCGACTTTTTATACCAAAAATCTGCCAATTACTGAAAGCGGCGGTGGGTCACATTTTGCCCAAACCCCCCTGCAGTTTTCAAAATATCCCAAACATCCCAAATTCGATACCTGAGCCATATTTTGGACCCAAATTCTGGCTCTCTGCACCTATTCGCAGTTTGAATTTCCCACTATTTATACCAAAAATATACGATTTACTGAAAGCAGCGGTGGGTCACATTTTGCCCAAACCCCCCTGCAGTAGTCAAAATATCCCAAACATCCCAAATTCGATACCTGAGCCATATTTTGGAACCAAATTCTGGCTCTCTGCACCTATTCGCTGTTTGAAATTCCGACTTTTTATACCAAAAATCTGCCAATTACTGCAAGCGGCGGTAGGTCATATTTTGCCCAAACCCCCTTGCGGTTTTCAAAATATCCCAAACATACCAAATTCGATACCTGAGCCATATTTTCGATCCATATTCTGGCTCTCTGCACCTATTCGCTGCGTGAAATTCCGACTTTTTATACCAAAAATCTGCCAATTATTGCAAGCGGCGGTGGGTCATATTTTGACCAAACCCCCATGCAGTTTTCAAAATATCCTAAACATCCCATATTCGATACCTGAGCCATATTTTGGGCCCAAATTCTGGCTCTCTACACCTATTCGCCGTTTGAAATTCTGACTTTTTATACAAAAAATCTGGCAATTACTGCAAGCTGCGGTGGGTCACATTTTGCCCAAACCCCCTTGCGGTTTTCAAAATATCCCAAACATACCAAATTCGATACCTGAGCCATATTTTCGATCCATATTCTGGCTCTCTACACCTATTCGCCATTTGAAATTCCTACTTTTTATACAAAAAATCTGCCAATTACTGCAAGCGGCGGTGGGTCACATTTTGCCAAACCCCCCTGCAGTTTTCAAAATATCCTAAACATCCCAAATTCGATACCTGAGCCATATTTTGAATCCAAATTCTGGATCTCTGCACCTATTCGCCGTTTGAAATTCCGAATTTTTATACCAAAAATCTGCCAATTACTGAAAGGGACAGGGGGTAACATTATGCCCAAACCCCCCTGCAGTTTTCAACATATCCCAAACATCCCAAATTCGATACCTGAGCCATATTTTGGAACCAAATTCTGGCTCTCTGCACCATTTCGCCGTTTGAAATTCCGACTTTTTATACCAAAAATCTGCAATTACTGAAAGCAGCGGTGGGTCACATTTTGCCCAAACCCTCCTGCAGTTTTCAAAATATCCCAAACATCCCAAATTCGACACCTGAGCCATATTTTGGACCCAAATTCTGGCTTTCTGCACTTATTCGTAGTTTGAAATTCCGACTTTTTATACCAAAAATCTGCCAATTACTGAAAGCGGCGGTGGGTCACATTTTGCCCAAACCCCCCTGCAGTTTTCAAAATATCCCAAACATCCCAGATTAGATACGTGAGCCATATTTTGGACCCAAATTCTGGCTCTCTGCACCTATTCGCAGTTTGAAATTCCGACTATTTATACCAAAAATTTGCCATTTACTGAAAGCAGCGGTGGGTCACATTTTGCCCAAACCCCCCTGCAGTTGTCAAAATATCCCAAACATCCCAAATTCGATACATGAGCCATATTTTGGAACCAAATTCTGGCTCTCTGCACCTATTCGCCGTTTGAAATTCCGAATTTTTGTACCAAAAATATGCCAATTACTGAAAGCGGCGGGGGGTCACATTTTGCCCAAACCCCCCTGCAGTTTTCAACATATCCCAAACATCCCAAATTCGATACCTGAGCCATATTTTGGGCCCAAATACTGGCTCTCTGCACCTATTCGCCGTTTGAAATTCCGAATTTTTATACAAAAAATCTGCCAATTACTGAATTCAGCGGTGGGTCACATTTTGCCCAAACACCCTGCAGTTTTCAAAATATCCCAAACATCCCAAATTCGATACCTGAGCCATATTTTGGATCCATATTCTGGCTCTCTGCACCTATTCGCCGTATGAAATTCCGACTTTTTATACCAAAAATCTGCAATTACTGAGAGCAGCGGTGGGTCACATTTTGCCCAAACCCCCCCTGCAGTTTTCAAAATATCCCAAACATCCCAAATTCGATACCTGAGCCATATTTTGGACCCAAATTCTGGCTCTCTGCACCTATTCGCAGTTTGAAATTCCCACTATTTATACCAAAAATATGCCAATTACTGAAAGCAGCGGTGGGTCACATTTTGCCCAAACCCCCCTGCAATTGTCAAAATATCCCAAACATCCCAAATTCGATACTTGAGCCATATTTTGGACTCATATTCTGGCTCTCTGCACCTATTCGCTGTATGAAATTCCGACTTTTTATACCAAAAATCTGTAATTATTGAAAGCAGCGGTGGGTCACATTTTGCCCAAACCCCCCTGCAGTTTTCAACATATCCCAAACATCCCAAATTCGATACCTGAGCCATATTTTGGGCCCAAATACTGGCTCTCTGCACCTATTCGCCGTTTGAAATTCCGACTTTTTATACAAAAAATCTGCCAATTACTGAAATCAGCGGTGGGTCACATTTTGCCCAAACCCCCTGCAGTTTTCAAAATATCCCAAACATCCCAAATTCGATACCTGAGCCATATTTTGGATCCATATTCTGGCTCTCTGCACCAATTCGCCGTTTGAAATTCCGACTTTTTATACCAAAAATCTACAATTACTGAAAGCAGCGGTGGGTCACATTTTGCCCAAACCCCCCTGCAGTTTTCAATATATCCCAAACATCCCAAATTCGATACCTGAGCCATATTTTGGATCCAAATTCTGGCTCTCTGCACCATTTCGCCTTTTGAAATTCCGACTTTTTATACCAAAAATCTGCAATTACTGAGAGCAGCGGTGGGTCACATTTTGCCCAAACCCCCCTACAGTTTTCAAAATATCCCAAACATCCCAAATTCGATACCTGAGCCATATTTTGGACCCAAATTCGGGCTCTCTGCACCTATTCGCCGCATGAAATTCCGACTTTTTATACCAAAAATCTGCCAATTACTGCAAGCGGCGGTGGGTCATATTTTGCCCAAACCCCCTTGCGGTTTTCAAAATATCCCAAACATACCAAATTCGATACCTGAGCCATATTTTCGATCCATATTCTGGCTCTCTGCACCTATTTGCCGCGTGAAATTCCGACTTTTTATACCAAAAATCTGCCAATTATTGCAAGCGGCGGTGGGTCATATTTTGACCAAACCCCCATGCAGTTTTCAAAATATCCTAAACATCCCAAATTCGATACCTGAGCCATATTTTGGGCCAAAATTCTGGCTCTCTACACCTATTCGCCATTTGAAATTCCGACTTTTTATACAAAAAATCTGGCAATTACTGCAAGCTGCGGTGGGTCACATTTTGCCCAAACCCCCTTGCGTTTTTCAAAATATCCTAAACATACCAAATTCGATACCTGAGCCATATTTTCGATCCATATTCTGGCTCTCTGCACCTATTCGCCGTTTGAAATTCCTACTTTTTATACCAAAAATCTGCCAATTACTGCAAGCGGCGGTGGGTCACATTTTGCCCAAACCCCCCTGCAGTTTTCAAAATATCCTAAACATCCCAAATTCGATACCTGAGCCATATTTTGAACCCAAATTCTGGATCTCTGCACCTATTCGCCGTTTGAAATTCCGAATTTGTATACCAAAAATCTGCCAATTACTGAAAGCGACAGAGGGTCACATTATGCCCAAACCCCCCTGCAGTTTTCAACATATCCCAAACATACCAAATTCGATACCTGAGCCATATTTTGGGCCCAAATACTGGCTCTCTGCACCTATTCGCTGTTTGAAATTCCGAATTTTATACCAAAAATCTGCCAATTACTGAAAGCACCGGTGGGCCACATTTTGCCCAAACCCCCTGCAGTTTTCAAAATATCCCAAATATCCCAAATTCGATACCTGAGCCACATGTTGGATTCATATTCTGGCTCTCTGCACCTATTCGCTGTTTGAAATTCCGACTTTTTATACCAAAAATCTGTAATTATTGAAAGCAGCGGTGGGTCACATTTTGCCCTCCCCCCCCCTGCAGTTTTCAAAATATCCCAAACATCCCAAATTCGATACCTGAGCCATGTTTTGGAACCAAATTCTGGCTCTCTGCACCTTTTCGTTGTTTGAAATTCCGACTTTTTATACCAAAAATCTGTAATTATTGAAAGCAGCGGTGGGTCACATTTTGCCCCCCCCCCTGCAGTTTTCAAAATATCCCAAACATCCCAAATTCGATACCTGAGCCATATTTTGGACCCAAATTCTGGCTCTCTGCACTTATTCGTAGTTTGAAATTCCGACTTTTTATACCAAAAATCTGCCAATTACTGAAAGCGGCGGTGGGTCACATTTTGCCCAAACCCCCCTGCAGTTTTCAAAATATCCCAAACATCCCAGATTCGATACCTGAGCCATATTTTGGACCTAAATTCTGGCTCTCTGCACCTATTCGCAGTTTGAAATTCCGACTATTTATACCAAAAATATGCCATTTACTGAAAGCAGCGGTGGGTCACATATTGCCCAAACCCCCCTGCAGTTGTCAAAATATCCCAAACATCCAAAATTCGATACATGAGCCATATTTTGGAACCAAATTCTGGCTCTCTGCACCTATTCGCCGTTTGAAATTCCGAATTTTTATACCAAAAATATGCCAATTACTGAAAGCGGCGGTGGGTCACATTTTGCCCAAACCCCCCTGCAGTTTTCAAAATATCCAAAAGATCCAAAATTCGATTCCTGAGCCATATTTTGGACCCAAATTATGGCTCTCTGCAATTATTCGCAGTTTGAAATTCCGACTTTTTATACCAAAAATCTGCCAATTACTGAAAGCAGCGGTGGGTCACCTTTTGCCCAATCCCCCCTGCAGTTTTCAACATATCCCAAACATCCCAAATTCGATACCTGAGCCATATTTTGGGCCCAAATACTGGCTCTCTGCACCTATTCGCCGTTTGAAATTCCGACTTTTTATACAATAAATCTGCCAATTACTGAAATCAGCGGTGGGTCACATTTTGCCCAAACACCCTGCAGTTTTCAAAATATCCGAAACATCCCAAATTCGATACCTGAGCCACATTTTGGACCCAAATTCTGGCTCTCTGCACTTATTCGCAGTTTGAAATTCCGACTCTTTATACTAAAAATATGCCAATTACTGAAACCAGCTGTGGGTCACATTTTGCCCAAACCCCCCTGCAGTTTTCAAAATATCCCAAACATCCTAAATTCGATACCTGAGCCATATTCTGGACCCAAATTCTGGCTCTCTACACCTATTCGCCGTTTGAAATTCCGACTTTTTATATAAAAAATATGCCATTTACTGAAAGCAGCGGTGGGTCACATTTTGCCCAAACCCCCATGCAGTTTTCAAAATATCCCAAACATCCAAAAATTCGATACCTCATGCATATTTTGGACCCAAATTCTGGATCTCTGCACCTATTCGCCGTTTGAAATTCCGACTTTTTATACCAAAAATCTGCCAATTACTGAAAGCGGCGGTGGGTCACATTTTGCCCAAACCCCCCTGCAGTTTTCAAAATATCCAAAAGATCCAAAATTTGATTCCTGAGCCATATTTTGGACCCAAATTCTGGCTCTCTGCAATTATTCGCAGTTTGAAATTCCGACTTTTTATACCAAAAATCTGCCAATTACTGAAAGCAGCGGTGGGTCACCTTTTGCCCAAACCCCCCTGCAGTTTTCAAAATATCCCAAACATCCAAAATTCGATACCTCATGCATATTTTGGACCCAAATTCTGGATCTCTGCACCTATTCGCCGTATGAAATTCCGAATTTTTATACCAAAAATCTGCCAATTACTGAAAGCGGCGGTGGGTCACATTTCGCCCAAACCCCCCTGCAGTTTTCAAAATATCCCAAACATCGTAAATTCGATACCTGAGCCATATTTTGGACCCAAATTCTGGCTCTCTGCCCCTATTCGCAGATTGAAATTCCGACTTTTTATACCAAAAAGCTGCCAATTACTGAAAGCGGCGGTAGGTCACATTTTGCCCAAACCCCCTTGCAGTTTTCCAAATATCCCAAACATCACAAATTCGATACTTGAGCCATATTTTGGACCCAAATTCTGGCTCTCTGCACCTATTCGCAGTTTGAAATTCCGACTTTTTATATCAAAATCTGCCAATTACTGAAAGCAGCGGTGGGTCACATTTTGCCCAAACCCCCCTGCAGTTTTCAAAATATCCCAAACATCCAAAATTCGATACCTGATGCATATTTTGGACCAAAATTCTGGCTCTCTGCATCTATTCGCAGTTTGAAATTCCGACTTGTTATACCAAAAATATGCCAATTACTGAAAGCAGCGGTGGGTCACATTTTGCCCAAACCCCCCTGCAGTTTTCAAAACATCCCAAACATCCCAAATTCGATACCTGAGCCATATTTTGGACCCAAATTCTGGCTCTCTGCACCTATTCGCATTTTGAAATTCCGACTTTTTTTTACCAAAAATAAGCCAATTACTGAAAGCAGCGGCGGGACACATTTTGCCCAAACCCCTCTGCAGTTTTCAAAATATCTTAAACATCCCAAATTCTATATCTGAGCCATATTTTGGACCCAAATTCTGGCTCTCTGCACCTATTCGCAGTTTGAAATTCCGACATTTTATACCAAAAATATGCCGATTACTTAGAGCGGCGGTGGGTCACATTTTGCACAAAACCCCCTGCAGTTTTCTAAATATTTCAAACATCGCAAATTCGATACCAGAGCCATATTTTAGACCCAAATTCTGGCTCTCTGCACATATTCCCAGTTTGAAATTCCTACTTTTTATACCAAAAATATGCCAATTACTGAAAGCGGCAGTGGGTCACATTTTGCCCAAACCCCCGTGCAATTTTCAAAATATACCAAACATCCCAAATTCGATACCTGTGTCATATTTTGGACCCAAATTCTGGCTCTCTGCACCTATTCGCAGTTTGAAATTCCAACTATTTATATAAAAAATCAGCCAATTACTGAAAGCGGCGGTGGGTCACATTTTGCCCAAACCCCCTTGCAGTTTTCAAAATATCCTAAACATGCCAAATTCGATACCTGAGCCATATTTTGGACCCAAATTCTGGCTCTCTTCACCTATTCGTAGTTTGAAATTCCGACTTTTTATACCAAAAATCTGCCAATTACTGAAAGCAGCGGTGGGTCACATTTTGCCCAAACCCCCCTGCAGTTTTCAAAATATCCCAAACATCCAAAATTCGATACCTGATGCATATTTTGGACCCAAATTCTAGATCTCCGCACCTATTCGCCGTTTGAAATTCCGACTTTTTATACCAAAAATCTGCCAATTACTGAAAGCAGCGGTGGGTCACATTTTGCCCAAAACCCCCTGCAGTTTTCAAAATATCCCAAAGAACAAAAATTCGATACCTGAGCCATAATTAGGATACAAATTCTGGCTCTCTGCACCTATTCGCAGTTTGAAATACCGAATTTTCGTACCAAAAATCTGCCTATTACTGAAAGCGGCGGTGGATCACATTTTACCCAAACCCCCCGTGCAGTTTTCAAAATATCCCAAACATCCAAAATTCGATACCTGAGCCATATTCTGGACCCAAATTCTGGCTCTCTGCACCTATTCGCAGTTTGAAATTCCGATTTTTTATACCAAAAATATGCCAATTACTAAAAGCAGCGGTGGGTCACATTTTTCCCAAAAAATCCCAAATTCGATGCCTGAGCCATATTTTGGACCCAAATTCTGGCTCTCTGCACCTATTCGCAGTTTGAAATTCCGACTTTTTATACTAAAAATCTGCCAATTACTGAAAGCGGCGTTGGATCACATTTTGCCGAAACCCACCCTGCAGTTTTCAAAATATCCCAAACATACCAAATTCATTACCTGTGCCATATTTTGGACCCAAATTCTGGCTCTCTGCACCTATTCGCAGTTTGAAATTCCGACTTTTTATACCAAAAATATGCCAATTACTGAATGCAGCGGTGGGTCACATTTTGCCCAAACCCCCCGTCCAGTTTTCAAAATATCTTAAACATCCCAAATTCTATACCTGAGCATTACTTTGGACCAAAATTCTGGCTCTCTGCACCTATTCGCAGTTTGAATTTCCGACATTTTATACCAAAAATATGCCAATTACTGAAAGCGGCGGTGGGTCACATTTTGCCCAAAACCCCGTGCAGTTTTCTAAATATTTCAAACATCCTAAATTCCATACCAGATCCATATTTTAGACCCAAATTCTGGCTCTCTGCACATATTCCCAGTTTGAAATTCCTACTTTTTGTACCAAAAATATGCCAATTACTGAAAGCGGCAGTGGGTCACATTTTGCCCAAACCCCCGTGCAATTTTCAAAATATCCCAAACATCCCAAATTCAATACCTGTGTCATGTTTTGGACCCAAATTCTGGCTCTCTGCGCCTATTCGCAGTTTGAAATTCCGAATTTTTATACCAAAAATCTGCCAATTACTGAAAGCGGCGGTGGGTCACATTTTGCCCAAACCCCCCTGCAGTTTTCAAAATATCCAAAAGATCCAAAATTCGATTCCTGAGCCATATTTTGGACCCAAATTCTGGCTCTCTGCAATTATTCGCAGTTTGAAATTCCGACTTTTTATACCAAAAATCTGCCAATTACTGAAAGCAGCGGTGGGTAACCTTTTGCCCAAACCCCCCTGCAGTTTTCAAAATATCCCAAACATCCAAAATTCGATACCTCATGCATATTTTGGACCCAAATTCTGGATCTCTGCACCTATTCGCCGTATGAAATTCCGAATTTTTATACCAAAAATCTGCCAATTACTGAAAGCGGCGGTGGGTCACATTTCGCCCAAACCCCCCTGCAGTTTTCAAAATATCCCAAACATCGTAAATTCGATACCTGAGCCATATTTTGGACCCAAATTCTGGCTCTCTGCCCCTATTCGCAGATTGAAATTCCGACTTTTTATACCAAAAAGCTGCCAATTACTGAAAGCGGCGGTAGGTCACATTTTGCCCAAACCCCCTTGCAGTTTTCCAAATATCCCAAACATCACAAATTCGATACTTGAGCCATATTTTGGACCCAAATTCTGGCTCTCTGCACCTATTCGCAGTTTGAAATTCCGACTTTTTATATCAAAATCTGCCAATTACTGAAAGCAGCGGTGGGTCACATTTTGCCCAAACCCCCCTGCAGTTTTCAAAATATCCCAAACATCCAAAATTCGATACCTGATGCATTATTTTGGACCAAAATTCTGGCTCTCTGCATCTATTCGCAGTTTGAAATTCCGACTTGTTATACCAAAAATATGCCAATTACAGAAAGCAGCGGTGGGTCACATTTTGCCCAAACCCCCCTGCAGTTTTCAAAACATCCCAAACATCCCAAATTCGATACCTGAGCCATATTTTGGACCCAAATTCTGGCTCTCTGCACCTATTCGCATTTTGAAATTCCGACTTTTTTTTACCAAAAATAAGCCAATTACTGAAAGCAGCGGCGGGACACATTTTGCCCAAACCCCTCTGCAGTTTTCAAAATATCTTAAACATCCCAAATTCTATATCTGAGCCATATTTTGGACCCAAATTCTGGCTCTCTGCACCTATTCGCAGTTTGAAATTCCGACATTTTATACCAAAAATATGCCGATTACTTAGAGCGGCGGTGGGTCACATTTTGCACAAAACCCCCTGCAGTTTTCTATATATTTCAAACATCCCAAATTCGATACCAGAGCCATATTTTAGACCCAAATTCTGGCTCTCTGCACATATTCCCAGTTTGAAATTCCTACTTTTTATACCAAAAATATGCCAATTACTGAAAGCGGCAGTGGGTCACATTTTGCCCAAACCCCCGTGCAATTTTCAAAATATACCAAACATCCCAAATTCGATACCTGTGTCATATTTTGGACCCAAATTCTGGCTCTCTGCACCTATTCGCAGTTTAAAATTCCAACTATTTATATAAAAAATCAGCCAATTACTGAAAGCGGCGGTGGGTCACATTTTGCCCAAACCCCCTTGCAGTTTTCAAAATATCCCAAACATGCCAAATTCGATACCTGAGCCATATTTTGGACCCAAATTCTGGCTCTCTTCACCTATTCGTAGTTTGAAATTCCGACTTTTTATACCAAAAATCTGCCAATTACTGAAAGCAGCGGTGGGTCACATTTTGCCCAAACCCCCCTGCAGTTTTCAAAATATCCCAAACATCCAAAATTCGATACCTGATGCATATTTTGGACCCAAATTCTAGATCTCCGCACCTATTCGCCGTTTGAAATTCCGACTTTTTATACCAAAAATCTGCCAATTACTGAAAGCAGCGGTGGGTCACATTTTGCCCAAAACCCCCTGCAGTTTTCAAAATATCCCAAAGAACAAAAATTCGATACCTGAGCCATAATTAGGATACAAATTCTGGCTCTCTGCACCTATTCGCAGTTTGAAATACCGAATTTTCGTACCAAAAATCTGCCTATTACTGAAAGCGGCGGTGGATCACATTTTACCCAAACCCCCCGTGCAGTTTTCAAAATATCCCAAACATCCAAAATTCGATACCTGAGCCATATTCTGGACCCAAATTCTGGCTCTCTGCACCTATTCGCAGTTTGAAATTCCGATTTTTTATACCAAAAATATGCCAATTACTAAAAGCAGCGGTGGGTCACATTTTTCCCAAAAATCCCAAATTCGATGCCTGAGCCATATTTTGGACCCAAATTCTGGCTCTCTGCACCTATTCGCAGTTTGAAATTCCGACTTTTTATACGAAAAATCTGCCAATTACTGAAAGCGGCGTTGGATCACATTTTGCCGAAACCCACCCTGCAGTTTTCAAAATATCCCAAACATACTAAATTCATTACCTGTGCCATATTTTGGACCCAAATTCTGGCTCTCTGCACCTATTCGCAGTTTGAAATTCCGACTTTTTATACCAAAAATATGCCAATTACTGAATGCAGCGGTGGGTCACATTTTGCCCAAACCCCCCGTCCAGTTTTCAAAATATCTTAAACATCCCAAATTCTATACCTGAGCATTATTTTGGACCAAAATTCTGGCTCTCTGCACCTATTCGCAGTTTGAATTTCCGACATTTTATACCAAAAATATGCCAATTACTGAAAGCGGCGGTGGGTCACATTTTGCCCAAAACCCCGTGCAGTTTTCTAAATATTTCAAACATCCTAAATTCCATACCAGATCCATATTTTAGACCCAAATTCTGGCTCTCTGCACATATTCCCAGTTTGAAATTCCTACTTTTTGTACCAAAAATATGCCAATTACTGAAAGCGGCAGTGGGTCACATTTTGCCCAAACCCCCGTGCAATTTTCAAAATATCCCAAACATCCCAAATTCAATACCTGTGTCATGTTTTGGACCCAAATTCTGGCTCTCTGCGCCTATTCGCAGTTTGAAATTCCGAATTTTTATACCAAAAATCTGCCAATTACTGAAAGCGGCGGTGGGTCACATTTTGCCCAAGCCCCCCTGCAGTTTTCAAAATATCCCAAACATCCCAAATTCGATACCTGAGCCATATTTTGGACCCAAATTCTGGCTCTCTGCACCTATTCGCAGTTTGAAATTCCGACTTTTTATACCAAAATCTGCCAATTACTGAAAGCAGCTGAGGGTCACATTTTGCGCAAACCCCCCTGCAGTTTTCAAAATATCCCAAACATCCAAAATTCGATACCTGATGCATATTTTGGACCAAAATTCTGGCTCTCTGCATCTATTCGCAGTTTGAAATTCCGACTTGTTATACCAAAAATATGCCAATTACTGAAAGCAGCGGTGGGTCACATTTTGCCCAAACCCCCCTGCAGTTTTCAAAATATCCCAAACATCCCAAATTTGATACCTGAGCCATATTTTGGACCCAAATTCTGGCTCTCTGCACCTATTCGCAGTTTGAAATTCCGACTTTTTATACCAAAAATAAGCCAAATACTGAAAGCAGCGGCGGGTCACATTTTGCCCAAACACCTCTGCAGTTTTCAAAATATCTTAAACATCCCAAATTCTATATCTGAGCCATATTTTGGACCCAAATTCTGGCTCTCTGCACCTATTCGCAGTTTGAAATTCCGACATTTTATACCAAAAATATGCCAATTACTGAAAGCGGCAGTGGGTCACATTTTGCCCAAACCCCCTTGCAGTTTTCAAAATATCCCAAACATACCAAATTCGATACCTGAGCCATATTTTGGACCCAAATTCTGGCTCTCTGCACCTGTTCGCAGATTGAAATTCCGACGTTTTATACCAAAATTCTGCCAATTACTGAGAGCGGCTGTGGGTCACATTTTGCGCAAACCCCTCTGCAGTTTTCAAAATATCCTAAACATCCCAAATTCGATACCTGATCCATATTTTGAACCCAAATTCTGGATCTCTGCACCTATTCGCCGTTTGAAATTCCGAATTTTTATACCAAAAATCTGCCAATTACTGAAAGCGGCAGGGGGTCACATTATGCCCAAACCCCCCTGCAGTTTTCAACATATCCCAAACATCCCAAATTCGATACCTGAGCCATATTTTGGGCCCAAATACTGGCTCTCTGCACCTATTCGCCGTTTGAAATTCCGACTTTTTATACCAAAAATCTGCCAATTACTGAAAGCAGCGGTGGGTCACATTTTGCCCAAACCCCCTGCGGTTTTCAAAATATCCCAAATATCCCAAATTCGATACCTGAGCCATATTTTGGATTCATTTTCTGGCTCTCTGCACCTATTCGCTGTTTGAAATTCCGACTTTTTATACCAAAAATCTGTAATTATTGAAAGCAGCGGTGGGTCACATTTTGCCCAAACCCCCCCTGCAGTTTTCAAAATATCCCAAACATCCCAAACTCGATACCTGAGCCATGTTTTGGAACCAAATTCTGACTCTCTGCACCATTTAGCCGTTTGAAATTCCGACTTTTTATACCAAAAATCTGCAATTACTGAAAGCAGCGGTGGGTCACATTTTGCCCAAACCCCCCTGCAGTTTTCAAAATATCCCAAACATCCCAAAGTTGACACCTGAGCCATATTTTGGACCCAAATTCTGGCTTTCTGCACTTATTCGTAGTTTGAAATTCCGACTTTTTATACCAAAAATCTGCCAATTACTGAAAGCGGCGGTGGGTCACATTTTGCCCAAACCCCCCTGCAGTTTTCAAAATATCCCAAACATCCCAAATTCGATACCTGAGCCATATTTTGGACCCATATTCTGGCTCTTTGCACCTATTCGCAGTTTGAAATTCCCACTATTTATACCAAAAATATACGATTTACTGAAAGCAGCGGTGGGTCACATTTTGCCCAAACCCCCCTGCAGTTGTCAAAATATCCCAAACATCCCAAATTCGATACCTGAGCCATATTTTGGAACCAAATTCTGGCTCTCTGCACCTATTCGCTGTTTGAAATTCCGAAATTTTATACCAAAAATCTGCCAATTACTGAAATCAGCGGTGGGTCACATTTTGCCCAAACCCCCTGCAGTTTTCAAAATATCCCAAACATCCCAAATTCGATACCTGAGCCATATTTTGGATCCAAATTCTGGCTCTCTGCGCCATTTCGCCTTTTGAAATTCCGACTTTTTATACCAAAAATCTGCAATTACTGAGAACAGCGGTGGGTCACATTTTGCCCAAACCCCCCTACAGTTTTCAAAATATCCCAAACATCCCAAATTCGATACCTGAGCCATATTTTGGACCCAAATTCGGGCTCTCTGCTCCTATTCGCCGCATGAAATTCCGACTTTTTATACCAAAAATCTGCCAATTACTGCAAGCGGCGGTGGGTCATATTTTGCCCAAACCCCCTTGCGGTTTTCAAAATATCCCAAACCTACCAAATTCGATACCTGAGCCATATTTTCGATCCATATTCTGGCTCTCTGCACCTATTCGCCGCGTGAAATTCCGACTTTTTATACAAAAAATCTGCCAATTATTGCAAGCGGCGGTGGGTCATATTTTGACCAAACCCCCATGCAGTTTTCAAAATATCCTAAACATCCCATATTCGATACCTGAGCCATATTTTGGGCCCAAATTCTGGCTCTCTACACCTATTCGCCGTTTGAAATTCTGACTTTTTATACAAAAAATCTGGCAATTACTGCAAGCTGCGGTGGGTCACATTTTGCCCAAACCCCCTTGCGGTTTTCAAAATATCCCAAACATACCAAATTCGATACCTGAGCCATATTTTCGATCCATATTCTGGCTCTCTACACCTATTCGCCATTTGAAATTCCTACTTTTTATACAAAAAATCTGCCAATTACTGCAAGCGGCGGTGGGTCACATTTTGCCCAAACCCCCCTGCAGTTTTCAAAATATCCTAAACATCCCAAATTCGATACCTGAGCCATATTTTGAATCCAAATTCTGGATCTCTGCACCTATTCGCCGTTTGAAATTCCGAATTTTTATTCCAAAAATCTGTCAATTACTGAAAGCGACAGGGGGTAACATTATGCCCAAACCCCCCTGCAGTTTTCAACAAATCCCAAACATCCCAAATTCGATACCTGAGCCATATTTTGGAACCAAATTCTGGCTCTCTGCACCATTTCGCCGTTTGAAATTCCGACTTTTTATACCAAAAATCTGCAATTACTGAAAGCAGCGGTGGGTCACATTTTGCCCAAACCCTCCTGCAGTTTTCAAAATATCCCAAACATCCCAAATTCGACACCTGAGCCATATTTTGGACCCAAATTCTGGCTTTCTGCACTTATTCGTAGTTTGAAATTCCGACTTTTTATACCAAAAATCTGCCAATTACTGAAAGCGGCGGTGGGTCACATTTTGCCCAAACCCCCCTGCAGTTTTCAAAATATCCCAAACATCCCAGATTCGATACGTGAGCCATATTTTGGACCCAAATTCTGGCTCTCTGCACCTATTCGCAGTTTGAAATTCCGACTATTTATACCAAAAATATGCCATTTACTGAAAACAGCGGTGGGTCACATTTTGCCCAAACCCCCCTGCAGTTGCCAAATATCCCAAACATCCCAAATTCGATACATGAGCCATATTTTGGAACCAAATTCTGGCTCTCTGCACCTATTCGCCGTTTGAAATTCCGAATTTTTGTACCAAAAATATGCCAATTACTGAAAGCGGCGGGGGGTCACGTTTTGCCCAAACCCCCCTGCAGTTTTCAACATATCCCAAACATCCCAAATTCGATACCTGAGCCATATTTTGGGCCCAAATACTGGCTCTCTGCACCTATTCGCCGTTTGAAATTCCGAATTTTTATACAAAAAATCTGCCAATTACTGAATTCAGCGGTGGGTCACATTTTGCCTAAACACCCTGCAGTTTTCAAAATATCCCAAACATCCCAAATTCGATACCTGAGCCATATTTTGGATCCATATTCTGGCTCTCTGCACCTATTCGCCGTATGAAATTCCGACTTTTTATACCAAAAATCTGCAATTACTGAGAGCAGCGGTGGGTCACATTTTGCCTAAACCCCCCTACAGTTTTCAAAATATCGCAAACATCCGAAATTCGATACCTGAGCCATATTTTGGACCCAAATTCGGGCTCTCTGCACCTATTCGCCACGTGAAATTCCGACTTTTTATACCAAAAATCTGCCAAATACTGCAAGCGGCGGTGGGTCATATTTTGACCAAACCCCCATGCAGTTTTCAAAATATCCTAAACATCCCAAATTCGATACCTGAGCCATATTTTGGGCCCAAATTCTGGCTCTCTACACCTATTCGCCGTTTGAAATTCCGACTTTTTATACAAAAAATCTGGCAATTACTGCAAGCTGCGGTGGGTCACATTTTGCCCAAACCCCCCGGCGGTTTTCAAAATATCCTAAACATCCCAAATTCGATACCTGAGCCATATTTTCGATCCATATTCTGGCTCTCTGCACCTATTCGCCGTTTGAAATTCCGACTTTTTATACCAAAAATCTGCCAATTACTGTAAGCGGCAGTGGGTCACATTTTGCCCAAACCCCCCTGCAGTTTTCAAAATATCCTAAACATCCCAAATTCGATACTTGAGCCATATTTTGAACCCAAATTCTGGATCTCTGCACCTATTCGCATTTTGAAATTCCGAATTTTTATACCAAAAATCTGCCAATTACTGAAAGCGACAGGGGGTCACATTATGCCCAAACCCCCTGCAGTTTTCAACATATCCCAAACATCCCAAATTCGATACCTGAGACATATTTTGGGCCCAAATACTGGCTCTCTGCACCTATTCGCCGTTTGAAATTCCGACTTTTTATACTAAAAATCTGCCAATTACTGAAAGAAGCGGTGGGTCACATTTTGCCCAAACCCCCTGCAGTTTTCAAAATATCCCAAATATCCCAAATTCGATACCTGAGCCATATTTTGGACTCATTTTCTGGCTCTCTGCACCTATTCGCTGTATGAAATTCCGACTTTTTATACCAAAAATCTGTAATTATTGAAAGCAGCGGTGGGTCACATTTTGCCCAAACCCCCCCTGCAGTTTTCAAAATATCCCAAACATCCCAAATTCGATACCTGAGCCATATTTTGGGCCCAAATACTGGCTCTCTGCAACTATTCGCCTTTTGAAATTCCGAATTTTTATACCAAAAATCGGCCAATTACTGAAAGCAGCGGTGGGTCACATTTTGCCCAAACACCCTGCAGTTTTCAAAATATCCCAAACATCCCAAATTCATTACCTGAGCAATATTTTGTATCCATATTCTGGCTCTCTGCAATTATTCGCCGTTTGAAATTCCGACTTTTTATACCAAAAATCTGCAATTACTGAAAGCAGCGGTGTGTCACATTTTGCCCAAACCCCCCTGCAGTTTTCAAAATATCCCAAACATCCCAAATTCGATACCTGAGCCATATTTTGGATCCAAATTCTGGCTCTCTGCACCATTTCGCCGTTTGAAATTCCGAATTTTTATACCAAAAATCTGCAATTACTGAGAGCAGCGGTGGGTCACATTTTGCCCAAACCCCCCTACAGTTTTCAAAATATTCCAAACATCCCAAATTCGATACCTGAGCCATATTTTGGACCCAAATTCGGGCTCTCTGCACCTATTCGCCGCATGAAATTCCGACTTTTTATACCAAAAATCTGCCAATTACTGCAAGCGGCGGTGGGTCATATTTTGCCCAAACCCCCTTGCGGTTTTCAAAATATCCCAAACCTACCAAATTCGATACCTGAGCCATATTTTCGATCCATATTCTGGCTCTCTGCACCTATTCGCCGCGTGAAATTCCGAATTTTTATACCAAAAATCTGCCAATTATTGCAAGCGGCGGTGGGTCATATTTTGACCAAACCCCCATGCAGTTTTCAAAATATCCTAAACATCCCATATTCGATACCTGAGCCATATTTTGGGCCCAAATTCTGGCTCTCTACACCTATTCGCCGTTTGAAATTCTGACTTTTTATACAAAAAATCTGGCAATTACTGCAAGCTGCGGTGGGTCACATTTTGCCCAAACCCCCTTGCGGTTTTCAAAATATCCCAAACATACCAAATTCGATACCTGAGCCATATTTTCGATCCATATTCTGGCTCTCTACACCTATTCGCCGTTTGAAATTCCTACTTTTTATACAAAAAATCTGCCAATTACTGCAAGCGGCGGTGGGTCACATTTTGCCCAAACCCCCCTGCAGTTTTCAAAATATCCTAAACATCCCAAATTCGATACCTGAGCCATATTTTGAATCCAAATTCTGGATCTCTGCACCTATTCGCCGTTTGAAATTCCGAATTTTTATACCAAAAATCGGCCAATTACTGAAAGCGACAGGGGGTAACATTATGCCCAAACCCCCCTGCAGTTTTCAACATATCCCAAACATCCCAAATTCGATACCTGAGCCATATTTTGGAACCAAATTCTGGCTCTCTGCACCATTTCGCCGTTTGAAATTCCGACTTTTTATACCAAAAATCTGCAATTACTGAAAGCAGCGGTGGGTCACATTTTGCCCAAACCCTCCTGCAGTTTTCAAAATATCCCAAACATCCCAAATTCGACACCTGAGCCATATTTTGGACCCAAATTCTGGCTTTCTGCACTTATTCGTAGTTTGAAATTCCGACTTTTTATACCAAAAATCTGCCAATTACTGAAAGCGGCGGTGGGTCACATTTTGCCCAAACCCCCCTGCAGTTTTCAAAATATCCCAAACATCCCAGATTCGATACGTGAGCCATATTTTGGACCCAAATTCTGGCTCTCTGCACCTATTCGCAGTTTGAAATTCCGACTATTTATATCAAAAATATGCCATTTACTGAAAGCAGCGGTGGGTCACATTTTGCCCAAACCCCCCTGCAGTTGTCAAAATATCCCAAACATCCCAAATTCGATACATGAGCCATATTTTGGAACCAAATTCTGGCTCTCTGCACCTATTCGCCGTTTGAAATTCCGAATTTTTGTACCAAAAATATGCCAATTACTGAAAGCGGCGGGGGGTCACATTTTGCCCAAACCCCCCTGCAGTTTTCAACATATCCCAAACATCCCAAATTCGATACCTGAGCCATATTTTGGATCCATATTCTGGCTCTCTGCACCTATTCGCCGTATGAAATTCCGACTTTTTATACCAAAAATCTGCAATTACTGAGAGCAGCGGTGGGTCACATTTTGCCCAAACCCCCCTACAGTTTTCAAAATATCGCAAACATCCGAAATTCGATACCTGAGCCATATTTTGGACCCAAATTCGGGCTCTCTGCACCTATTCGCTGCGTGAAATTCCGACTTTTTATACCAAAAATCTGCCAATTACTGCAAGCGGCGGTGGGTCACATTTTGCCCAAACCCCCCGGCGGTTTTCAAAATATCCTAAACATACCAAATTCGATACCTGAGCCATATTTTCGATCCATATTCTGGCTCTCTGCACCTATTCGCCGTTTGAAATTCCGACTTTTTATACCAAAAATCTGCCAATTACTGCAAGCGGCGGTGGGTCACATTTTGCCCAAACCCCCCTGCAGTTTTCAAAATATCCTAAACATCCCAAATTCGATACTTGAGCCATATTTTGAACCCAAATTCTGGATCTCTGCACCTATTCGCATTTTAAAATTCCGAATTTTTATACCAAAAATCTGCCAATTACTGAAAGCGACAGGGGGTCACATTATGCCCAAACCCCCTGCAGTTTTCAACATATCCCAAACATCCCAAATTCGTTACCTGAGACATATTTTGGGCCCAAATACTGGCTCTCTGCACCTATTCGCCGTTTGAAATTCCGACTTTTTATACTAAAAATCTGCCAATTACTGAAAGCAGCGGTGGGTCACATTTTGCCCAAACCCCCTGCAGTTCTCAAAATATCCCAAATATCCCAAATTCGATACCTGAGCCATATTTTGGACTCATATTCTGGCTCTCTGCACCTATTCGCTGTATGAAATTCCGACTTTTTATTCCAAAAATCTGTAATTATTGAAAGCAGCGGTGGGTCACATTTTGCCCAAACCCCCCCTGCAGTTTTCAAAATATCCCAAACATCCCAAATTCGATACCTGAGCCATATTTTGGGCCCAAATACTGGCTCTCTGCAACTATTCGCCTTTTGAAATTCCGAATTTTTATACCAAAAATCGGCCAATTACTGAAAGCAGCGGTGGGTCACATTTTGCCCAAACACCCTGCAGTTTTCAAAATATCCCAAACATCCCAAATTCATTACCTGAGCAATATTTTGTATCCATATTCTGGCTCTCTGCAATTATTCGCCGTTTGAAATTCCGACTTTTTATACCAAAAATCTGCAATTACTGAAAGCAGCGGTGTGTCACATTTTGCCCAAACCCCCCTGCAGTTTTCAAAATATCCCAAACATCCCAAATTCGATACCTGAGCCATATTTTGGATCCAAATTCTGGCTCTCTGCACCATTTCGCCGTTTGAAATTCCGAATTTTTATACCAAAAATCTGCAATTACTGAGAGCAGCGGTGGGTCACATTTTGCCCAAACCCCCCTACAGTTTTCAAAATATTCCAAACATCCCAAATTCGATACCTGAGCCATATTTTGGACCCAAATTCGGGCTCTCTGCACCTATTCGCCGCATGAAATTCCGACTTTTTATACCAAAAATCTGCCAATTACTGCAAGCGGCGGTGGGTCATATTTTGCCCAAACCCCCTTGCGGTTTTCAAAATATCCCAAACCTACCAAATTCGATACCTGAGCCATATTTTCGATCCATATTCTGGCTCTCTGCACCTATTCGCCGCGTGAAATTCCGAATTTTTATACCAAAAATCTGCCAATTATTGCAAGCGGCGGTGGGTCATATTTTGACCAAACCCCCATGCAGTTTTCAAAATATCCTAAACATCCCATATTCGATACCTGAGCCATATTTTGGGCCCAAATTCTGGCTCTCTACACCTATTCGCCGTTTGAAATTCTGACTTTTTATACAAAAAATCTGGCAATTACTGCAAGCTGCGGTGGGTCACATTTTGCCCAAACCCCCTTGCGGTTTTCAAAATATCCCAAACATACCAAATTCGATACCTGAGCCATATTTTCGATCCATATTCTGGCTCTCTACACCTATTCGCCGTTTGAAATTCCTACTTTTTATACAAAAAATCTGCCAATTACTGCAAGCGGCGGTGGGTCACATTTTGCCCAAACCCCCCTGCAGTTTTCAAAATATCCTAAACATCCCAAATTCGATACCTGAGCCATATTTTGAATCCAAATTCTGGATCTCTGCACCTATTCGCCGTTTGAAATTCCGAATTTTTATACCAAAAATCGGCCAATTACTGAAAGCGACAGGGGGTAACATTATGCCCAAACCCCCCTGCAGTTTTCAACATATCCCAAACATCCCAAATTCGATACCTGAGCCATATTTTGGAACCAAATTCTGGCTCTCTGCACCATTTCGCCGTTTGAAATTCCGACTTTTTATACCAAAAATCTGCAATTACTGAAAGCAGCGGTGGGTCACATTTTGCCCAAACCCTCCTGCAGTTTTCAAAATATCCCAAACATCCCAAATTCGACACCTGAGCCATATTTTGGACCCAAATTCTGGCTTTCTGCACTTATTCGTAGTTTGAAATTCCGACTTTTTATACCAAAAATCTGCTAATTACTGAAAGCGGCGGTGGGTCACATTTTGCCCAAACCCCCCTGCAGTTTTCAAAATATCCCAAACATCCCAGATTCGATACGTGAGCCATATTTTGGACCCAAATTCTGGCTCTCTGCACCTATTCGCAGTTTGAAATTCCGACTATTTATATCAAAAATATGCCATTTACTGAAAGCAGCGGTGGGTCACATTTTGCCCAAACCCCCCTGCAGTTGTCAAAATATCCCAAACATCCCAAATTCGATACATGAGCCATATTTTGGAACCAAATTCTGGCTCTCTGCACCTATTCGCCGTTTGAAATTCCGAATTTTTGTACCAAAAATATGCCAATTACTGAAAGCGGCGGGGGGTCACATTTTGCCCAAACCCCCCTGCAGTTTTCAACATATCCCAAACATCCCAAATTCGATACCTGAGCCATATTTTGGATCCATATTCTGGCTCTCTGCACCTATTCGCCGTATGAAATTCCGACTTTTTATACCAAAAATCTGCAATTACTGAGAGCAGCGGTGGGTCACATTTTGCCCAAACCCCCCTACAGTTTTCAAAATATCGCAAACATCCGAAATTCGATACCTGAGCCATATTTTGGACCCAAATTCGGGCTCTCTGCACCTATTCGCTGCGTGAAATTCCGACTTTTTATACCAAAAATCTGCCAATTACTGCAAGCGGCGGTGGGTCACATTTTGCCCAAACCCCCCGGCGGTTTTCAAAATATCCTAAACATACCAAATTCGATACCTGAGCCATATTTTCGATCCATATTCTGGCTCTCTGCACCTATTCGCCGTTTGAAATTCCGACTTTTTATACCAAAAATCTGCCAATTACTGCAAGCGGCGGTGGGTCACATTTTGCCCAAACCCCCCTGCAGTTTTCAAAATATCCTAAACATCCCAAATTCGATACTTGAGCCATATTTTGAACCCAAATTCTGGATCTCTGCACCTATTCGCATTTTAAAATTCCGAATTTTTATACCAAAAATCTGCCAATTACTGAAAGCGACAGGGGGTCACATTATGCCCAAACCCCCTGCAGTTTTCAACATATCCCAAACATCCCAAATTCGATACCTGAGACATATTTTGGGCCCAAATACTGGCTCTCTGCACCTATTCGCCGTTTGAAATTCCGACTTTTTATACTAAAAATCTGCCAATTACTGAAAGCAGCGGTGGGTCACATTTTGCCCAAACCCCCTGCAGTTCTCAAAATATCCCAAATATCCCAAATTCGATACCTGAGCCATATTTTGGACTCATATTCTGGCTCTCTGCACCTATTCGCTGTATGAAATTCCGACTTTTTATACCAAAAATCTGTAATTATTGAAAGCAGCGGTGGGTCACATTTTGCCCAAACCCCCCCTGCAAATTTCAAAATATCCCAAACATCCCAAATTCGATACCTGAGCCATATTTTGGGCCCAAATACTGGCTCTCTGCACCTATTCGCCTTTTGAAATTCCGAATTTTTATACCAAAAATCGGCCAATTACTGAAAGCAGCGGTGGGTCACATTTTGCCCAAACACCCTGCAGTTTTCAAAATATCCCAAACATCCCAAATTCAATACCTGAGCAATATTTTGGATCCATATTCTGGCTCTCTGCAATTATTCGCCGTTTGAAATTCCGACTTTTTATACCAAAAATCTGCAATTACTGAAAGCAGCGGTGTGTCACATTTTGCCCAAACCCCCCTGCAGTTTTCAAAATATCCCAAACATCCCAAATTCGATACCTGAGCCATATTTTGGATCCAAATTCTGGCTCTCTGCACCATTTCGCCGTTTGAAATTCCGAATTTTTATACCAAAAATCTGCAATTACTGAGAGCAGCGGTGGGTCACATTTTACCCAAACCCCCCTACAGTTTTCAAAATATCCCAAACATCCCAAATTCGATACCTGAGCCATATTTTGGACCCAAATTCGGGCTCTCTGTACCTATTCGTCGCGTGAAATTCCGTTTTTTTATACGAAAAATCTGCCAATTACTGCAAGCGGCGGTGGGTCATATTTAGACCAAACCCCCATGCAGTTTTCAAAATATCCTAAACATCCCAAATTCGATACCTGAGCCATATTTTGGGCCCAAATTCTGGCTCTCTACACCTATTCGCCGTTTGAAATTCCGACTTTTTATACAAAAAATCTACCAATTACTGAAAGCTGCGGTGGGTCACATTTTGCCTAAACCCCCCTGCAGTTTTCAAAATATCCCAAACATACCAAATTCGATACCTGAGCTATATTTTCGATCTATATTTTGGCTCTCTGCACCTATTCGCCGTTTGAAATTCCGAATTTTTATACCAAAAATCTGCCAATTACTGAAAGCGGCAGAGGGTAACATTATGCCCAAACCCCCCCTGCAATTTTCAACATATCCCAAACATCCCAAATTCGATACCTGATCCATATTTTGGGCCCAAATACTGGCTCTATGCACCTATTCGCCGTTTGAAATTCCGAATTTTTATACCAAAAATCTGCCAATTACTGAAAGCAGCGGTGGGTCACATTTTGCCTAAACCCCCTGCAGTTTTCAAAATATCCCAAATATCCCAAATTCGATACCTGAGCCATATTTTGGATTCATATTCTGGCTCTCTGCACCTATTCGCTGTTTGAAATTCCGACTTTTTATACCAAAAATCTGTAATTACTGAAAGCAGCGGTGGGTCACATTTTGCCCAAACCCCCCTGCAGTTTTCAAAATATCCCAAACATCCCATATTCGATACCTGAGCCATGTTTTAGACCCATATTCTGGCTCTCTGCACCTATTCGCAGTTTGAAATTCCGACTTTTTATACCAAAAATATGCCATTTACTGGAAGCAGCGGTGGGTCACATTTTGCCCAAACCCCCCTGCAGTTTTCAAACTATCCCAAACATCCCAAATTCGATACCTGATCCATATTTTAGACCCAAATTCTGGCTCTCTGCACCTATTCGCTGTTTGAAATTCCGACTTTTTATACCAAAAATATGCCATTTACCTGAAGCAGCGGTGGGTCACATTTTGCCCAAACCCCCCTGCAGTTTTCAAAATATCCCAAACATCCCCAATTCGATACCTGACCATATTTTGGACCCAAATTCTGGCTCTCTGCACCTATTTGCCGTTTGAAATTCCGAATGTTTATTCCAAAAATCTGCCAATTACTGAAAGCGGCGGGGGGTCACATTATGCCCAAACACCCTTGCAGTTTTCAACATATCCCAAACATCCCACATTCGATACCTGAGCCATATTTTGGGCCCAAATACTGGCTCTCTGCACCTATTCGCCGTTTGAAATTCCGAATTTTTATACCAAACATCGGACAATTACTAAAAGCAGTTGTGGGTCACATTTTGCCCAAACCCCCTGCAATTTTCAAAATATCCCAAACATCCCAAATTCGATACCTGAGCCATATTTTGGATTCATATTCTGGCTCTCTGCACCTATTCGCTGTTTGAAATTCCGACTTTTTATACCAAAAATCTGTAATTACTGAAAGCAGCGGTGGGTCACATTTTGCCCAAACCCCCCTGCAGTTTTCAAAATATTCCAAACATCCCAAATTCGATACCTGAGCCATATTTTGGATCCAAATTCTGGCTCTCTGCACCATTTCGCCTTTTGAAATTTCGACTTTTTATACCAAAAATCTGCAATTACTGAGAGCAGCGTTGGGTCACATTATGCCCAAACCCCCCTGCAGTTTTCAAAATATCCCAAACATCCCAAATTCGATACCTGAGCCATATTTTGGGCCCAAATTCTGGCTCTCTGCACTTATTCGTAGTTTGAAATTCCGACTTTTTATACCAAAAATCTGCCAATTACTGAAAGCAGCGGTGGGTCACATTTTGCCCAAACCCCCCTGCAGTTTTCAAAATATCCCAAACATCCCAAATTCGATACCTGAGCCATATTTTAGACCCAAATTCTGGCTCTCTGCACCTATTCGCAGTTTGAAATTCCGACTTTTTATACCAAAAATATGCCATTTACTGGAAGCAGCGGTGGGTCACATTTTGCCCAAACCCCCCTGCAGTTTTCAAAATATCCCAAACATCCCCAATTCGATACCTGAGCCATATTTTGGACCCAAATTCTGGCTCTCTGCACCTATTTGCCGTTTGAAATTCCGAAAGTTTATTCCAAAAATCTGCCAATTACTGAAAGCGGCGGGGGGTCACATTATGTCCAAACACCCCTGCAGTTTTCAACATATCCCAAACATCCCACATTAGATACCTGAGCAATATTTTGGCCCAAATACTGGCTCTCTGCACCTATTCGCCGTTTGAAATTCCGAATTTTTATACCAAACATCGGACAATTACTAAAAGCAGTGGTGGGTCACATTTTGCCCAAACCCCCTGCAATTTTCAAAATATCCCAAACATCCCAAATTCGATACCTGAGCCATATTTTGGATCCATATTCTGGCTCTGAACCTATTCGCCGTTTGAAATTCCTACTTTTTATACAAAAAATCTGCAATTACTGAAAGCAGCGGTGGGTCACATTTTGCCCAAACCCCCCTGCAGTTTTCAAAATATCCCAAACATCCCAAATTCGATACCTGAGCCATATTTTGGATCCAAATTCTGGCTCTCTGCACCATTTCGCCGTTTGAAATTCCGACTTTTTATACCAAAAATCTGCAATTACTGACAGCAGTGGTGGGTCACATTTTGCCCAAACCCCCCTACAGTTTTCAAAATATCCCAAACATCCCAAATTCGATACCTAAGCCATATTTTGGACCCAAATTCGGGCTCTCTGCACCTATTCGCCGCGTGAAATTCCGACTTTTTATACAAAAAATCTGCCAAATACTGCATTCGGCGGTGGGTCATATTTTGACCAAACCCCCATGCAGTTTTCAAAATATCCTAAACATCCCAAATTCGATACCTGAGCCATATTTTGGGCCCAAATTCTGGCTCTCTACACCTATTCGCCGTTTGAAATTCCGACTTTTTATACGAAAAATCTGCCAATTACTGAAAGCGGCGGTGGGTCACATTTTGCCCAAACCCCTCTGCAGTTTTCAAAATATCCCAAACATCCCAAATTCGATACCTGAGCCATATTTTAGACCCGAATTCTGGCTCTTTGCACCTATTCGCAGTTTGAAATTCGGAATTTTTATACCAAAAATATGCCATTTACTGGAAGCAGCGGTGGGTCACATTTTGCCCAAATCCCCCTGCAGTTCTCAAAATATCCCAAACATCCCCAATTCGATACCTGAGCCATATTTTGGACCCAAATTCTGGCTCTCTGCACCTATTTGCCGTTTGAAATTCCGAAAGTTTATTCCAAAAATCTGCCAATTACTGAAAGCGGCGGGGGGTCACATTATGTCCAAACACCCCTGCAGTTTTCAACATATCCCAAACATCCCACATTCGATACCTGAGCAATATTTTGGCCCAAATACTGGCTCTCTGCACCTATTCGCCGTTTGAAATTCCGAATTTTTATACCAAACATCGGACAATTACTAAAAGCAGTGGTGGGTCACATTTTGCCCAAACCCCCTGCAATTTTCAAAATATCCCAAACATCCCAAATTCGATACCTGAGCCATATTTTGGATCCATATTCTGGCTCTGAACCTATTCGCCGTTTGAAATTCCTACTTTTTATACAAAAAATCTGCAATTACTGAAAGCAGCGGTGGGTCACATTTTGCCCAAACCCCCCTGCAGTTTTCAAAATATCCCAAACATCCCAAATTCGATACCTGAGCCATATTTTGGATCCAAATTCTGGCTCTCTGCACCATTTCGCCGTTTGAAATTCCGACTTTTTATACCAAAAATCTGCAATTACTGACAGCAGTGGTGGGTCACATTTTGCCCAAACCCCCCTACAGTTTTCAAAATATCCCAAACATCCCAAATTCGATACCTAAGCCATATTTTGGACCCAAATTCGGGCTCTCTGCACCTATTCGCCGCGTGAAATTCCGACTTTTTATACAAAAAATCTGCCAAATACTGCATTCGGCGGTGGGTCATATTTTGACCAAACCCCCATGCTGTTTTCAAAATATCCTAAACATCCCAAATTCGATACCTGAGCCATATTTTGGGCCCAAATTCTGGCTCTCTACACCTATTCGCCGTTTGAAATTCCGACTTTTTATACGAAAAATCTGCCAATTACTGAAAGCGGCGGTGGGTCACATTTTGCCCAAACCCCTCTGCAGTTTTCAAAATATCCCAAACATCCCAAATTCGATACCTGAGCCATATTTTAGACCCGAATTCTGGCTCTTTGCACCTATTCGCAGTTTGAAATTCGGACTTTTTATACCAAAAATATGCCATTTACTGGAAGCAGCGGTGGGTCACATTTTGCCCAAATCCCCCTGCAGTTCTCAAAATATCCCAAACATCCCCAATTCGATACCTGAGCCATATTTTGGACCCAAATTCTGGCTCTCTGCACCTATTTGCTGTTTGAAATTCCGAATGTTTATTCCAAAAATCTGCCAATTACTGAAAGCGGCGGGGGGTCACATTATGCCCAAACACCCCTGCAGTTTTCAAAATATCCCAAACATCCCACATTCGATACCTGAGCCATATTTTGGGCCCAAATACTGGCTCTCTGCACCTATTCGCCGTTTGAAATTCCGAATTTTTATACCAAACATTGGACAATTACTAAAAGCAGTGGTGGGTCACATTTTGCCCAACCCCCTGCAATTTTCAAAATATCCCAAACATCCCAAATTCGATACCTGAGCTATATTTTGGATCCATATTCTGGCTCTGAACCTATTCGCCGTTTGAAATTCCGAATTTTATACCAAAAATCTGCAATTACTGAAAGCAGCGGTGGGTCACATTTTGACCAAACCCCCCTGCAGTTTTCAAAATATCCCAAACATCCCAAATTCGATACCTGAGCCATATTTTGGATCCAAATTCTGGCTCTCTGCACCATTTCGCCGTTTGAAATTCCGACTTTTTATACCAAAAATCTGCAATTACTGACAGCAGCGGTGGGTCACATTTAGCCCAAACCCCCCTACAGTTTTCAAAATATCCCAAACATCCCAAATTCGATACCTGAGACATATTTTGGATCCAAATTCTGGCTCTCTGCACCATTTCGCCGTTTGAAATTCCGACTTTTTATACCAAAAATCTGCAATTACTGACAGCAGCGGTGGGTCACATTTTGCCCAAACCCCCCTACAGTTTTCAAAATATCCCAAACATCCCAAATTCGATACCTAAGCCATATTTTGGACCCAAATTCGGGCTCTCTGCACCTATTCGCCGCGTGAAATTCCGACTTTGTATACAAAAAATATGCCAATTACTGAAAGCTGCGGTGGGTCACATTTTGCCCAAACCCCCCTGCAGTTTTCAAAATATCCTAAACATCCCAAATTCGATACCTGAGCCATATTTTGAACCCATATTCTGGATCTCTGCACCTATTCGCCGTTTGAAATTCCGAATTTTTATACCAAAAATCTGCAAATTACTGAAAGCGGCAGGGGGTCACATTATGCCCAAACCCCCTTGCAGTTTTCAACATATCCCAAACATCCCAAATTTGATACCTGATCCATGTCTTGGGCCCAAATACTGGCTCTCTGCACCTATTCGCCGTTTGAAATTCCGAATTTTTATACAAAAAATCTGCCAATTACTGAAATGAGCGGTGGGTCACATTTTGCCCAAACCCCCTGCAATTTTCAAAATATCCCAAATATCCCAAATTCTATACCTGAGCCATATTTTGGATTCATATTCTGGCTCTCTGCACCTATTCGCTGTTTGAAATTCCGACTTTTTATACCAAAAAATCTTCCAATTACTGAAAGCGGCGGTGGATCACTTTTTGCCCAAACCCCCCTGCAGTTTTCAAAATATCCCAAACATCCCAAATTCGATACCTGAGCCATATTTTAGACCCAATTTCTGGCTCTCTGCACCTATTCGCTGTTTGAAATTCCTACTTTTTATACCAAAAATATGCCATTTACTGGAAACAGCGGTGGGTCACATTTTGCCCAAACCCCTCGCAGTTTTCAAAATATCCCAAACATCCCAAATTCGATACCTGAGCCATATTTTGGAACCAAATTCTGGCTCTCTGCACCTATTCACCGTTTGAAATTCCGAATGTTTATTCCAAAAATTTGCCAATTACTGAAAGCGGCGGGGGGTCACATTATGCCCAAACCCCCCTGCAGTTTTCAACATATTCCAAACATCCCACATTCGATACCTGAGCCATATTTTGGGCCCAAATACTGGCTCTCTGCACCTATTCGCCGTTTGAAATTCCGACTTTTTATACCAAAAATCGGCCAATTACTGAAAGCAGCGATGGGTCACATTTTGCCCAAACCCCCTGCAGTTTTCAAAATATCCCAAACGCCCCAAATTCGATACCTGAGCCATATTTTGGATCCAAATTCTGGCTCTCTGCACCTATTCGCCGTTTGAAGTTCCGACTTTTTTTTACCAAAAATCTGCAATTACTGACAGCAGCGGTGGGTCACATTGTGCCCAAACCCCCCTACAGTTTTCAAAATATCCCAGACATCCCAAATTCGATACCTGAGCCATATTTTGGACCCAAATTCGGGCTCTCTGCACCTATTCGCCGCGTGAAATTCCGACTTTTTATACCAAAAATCTGCCAATTACTGCAAGCGGCGGTGGGTCATATTTTGACTAAACCCCCATGCAGTTTTCAAAATATCCCAAACATACCAAATTCGATACCTGAACCATATTTTCGATCCATATTCTGGCTCTCTGCACCTATTCGCCGTTTGAAATTTCAGCTTTTTATACCAAAAATCTGCAATTACTGAGAGCAGCGGTGGGTCACATTTTGCCCAAATCCCCCTGCAGTTTTCAAAATATCCCAAACATCATAAATTCGATACCTGAGCCATATTTTGGACCCAAATTCTGGCTCTCTGCACTTTATCGTAGTTTGAAATTCCGAATTTTTATACAAAAAATCTGCCAATTACTGAAAGCGGCGGTGGGTCACATTTTGCCCAAACACCCCTGCAGTTTTCAACATATCCCAAACATCCCAAATTCGATACCTGAGCCATATTTTGGGCCCAAATACTGGCTTTCTGCACCTATTCGCCGTCTGAAATTCCGAATTTTTATACCAAAAATCTGCCAATTACTGAAATCAGTGGTGGGTCACATTTTGCCCAAACCCCCTGCAGTTTTCAAAGTATCCCAAACATCCCAAATTCGATACCTGAGCCATATTTTGGAACCAAATTCTGGCTCTCTTTACCTACTCGCCGTTTGAAATTCCAAATTTTTATACCAAAAATCTGCCAATTACTGCAAGCGCCGGTGGGTCATATTTTGCCCAAACCCCCCTGCAGTTTTCAAAATATCCTAAACATCCCAAATTCGATACCTGAGCCATATTTTAGACCCAAATTCTGGATCTCTGCATCTATTCGCAGTCTGAAATTCCGAATTTTATACCAAAAATCTGCCAATTACTGAATGCGGTCGTAGGTCTCATTTTGCCCAAACCCCCCTGTAGTTTTCAAAATATCCCAAACATCCCAAATTACCTGAGCCATATTTTGGACCCAAATTCTGGCTCTCAGCACCTATTCGCAGTTTGAAATTCCGACTTTTTATACCAAAAATATGCCAATTACTGAAAGCAGCAGTGGGTCACATTTTGCCCAAAACCCCCTGCAGTTTTCAAAATATCCCAAACATCCCAAATTCGATACCTGAGCCATATTTTGGACCCAAATTCTGGCACTCTGCACCTATTCGCAGTTTGAAATTCCGAATTTTTAAACCAAAAATCTGCCAATTACTGAAAGCGGCGGTGGGTCACATTTTGCCCCCCCCCCCGCAGTTTTCAACATATCCCAAACATCCCAAATTCGATACCTGAGCCATATTTTGGGCCCAAATTCTGGCTCTCTGCACCTATTCGCCGTTTGAAATTCCGACTTTTTTAACCAAAAATCTGCCAATTACTGAAAGCAGCAGTGGGTCACATTTTGCCCAAACCCCCCTGCAGTTTTCAAAATATCCCAAACATCCCAATTTCGATACCTGAGCCATATTTTGGACCCAAATTCTGGCTCTCTGCACCTATTCGCAGTTTGAAATTCCGAATTTTTATACCAAAAATCTACCAATTACTGAAAGCGGCGGTGGGTCACATTTCGCCCAAACACCCCAACAGTTTTCAAAATATCCCAAAAATCCCAAATTCGATATCTGAGCCATATTTTGGACCCAAATTCTGGCTCTCTGCACCTATTCGCAGTTTGAAATTCCGAATTTTTATACCAAAAATCTACCAATTACTGAAAGCGGCGGTGGGTCACATTTCGCCCAAACACCCCAACAGTTTTCAAAATATCCCAAAAATCCCAAATTCGATACCTGAGCCATATTTTGGACCCAAATTCTGGCTCTCTGGACCTATTCGCAGTTTGAAATTCCGACTTTTTATACCCAAAATCTCCTTTCTTAAAAACTGGTATCACACATGTTACCAGGGAGGATGTTCTTAAACAAATAGTAAAACTCAAACCAAACAAATCCCCAGGATGAAGTTTTGGCCAGGGTGCTTAAAGAATGCAAAGAGGAGTTTTGTGACCCACTGTCAACCATATTTAATAAATCAATAGAGTCAGGCTGAGTGCCAGAGTTTTGGAAAGTTGCTAATGTGATACCAGTTTTTAAGAAAGGAGATAGATCACTTGCGTCTAACTATCGACCAATTAGCCTAACGTCTATTGTGGGAAAGTTACTCGAATCTATAATAGCAAATAAAATTCGTCTTCATCTTGAAAAACATAAATTAATAATTGAGTCGCAACATGGTTTTATAAATGGCCGTTCATGTTTAACAAATTTGTTATCTTTTTATTCTAGCATTGTTGAGGCAGTTGATAGTGGTAAGGATTGCGATGTTGTGTACCTTGACTTTAGCAAAGCTTTTGATACAGTGCCACATGAAAGACTGATTAAGAAGATAGAGTCTCATGGTATTGGAGGTGCTATATTAAGCTGGATTAGGGCATGGCTATACCAAAGGAAACAGAGAGTTAGTATAAATGTTATATAAATTTGTGTTATATTATCATTGCAATATGGAAGTTGTAGTTAAGGACCTGGTGACTCTAGTGGGAGCCCTGAGGACAGAGTTGGACTTTCTGCGGGAGGAGGTGCGTCAGCTCAAAAAACAACGAGAAGTAACGAAGGAGGAGACCAGCAGTAAAGGGACCTCGTCTTGGAGAGTTGTGAAAGACAGGGGCCTTAAGAAGACTTTGATAAAGCCGCCTTCAAACGCCATAGCAACTTCTAATTCATTTGACGTTTTGGAGGACGAGTGCTGTGGAGAGACTGTGGATCGCGCAAAAGGGAAAGCAACGAAGAGAAAGGAAGCGCAGGCCCCTCAGAAAGTTAAGGAAGTACCTAAGCAAACATTAGTTGTGGGAGATTCCCAGATAAGGTATTTGGATAGAACGTTTTGTGCTAGAGATAGGGGGAACAGGTTAAGGGTTTGCTATCCCGGAGCTGGCATTGGTGATATTATAAACAACATGAATGATATTATGGCTGGTAATGGGAACAATCCCATTATTTGCATTAGCGTGGGAGGAAATGATGTTGGTCGAGTTAGGAGTGAGGAACTGATTCAGAGGTATAAAACAGCCATAGAGTTAGTTAGGAGCAAGGGAGGAATCCCGATCATATGTGGCATTCTTCCAAGAAAGGGAGTGGGAAATGAATGGATATCGAGGGCACTTGGTGTCAATTGCCGGCTGGAAAGATATTGCAAATCAAATGCAATATCTTTCATAGACAACTGGGAACACTTCTATGGAAGAAATGAAATGTATGCTCGTGATGGGGTGCATCTATCGAGAGCTGGGGTTGTTGCTGTTGCGAACTCGTTAGAAGAAGTGGTTAGAGGTGTTTGTTTAGGTTTAAACTGTTAGTAGATAGAGGTATGGGAATTGATTTGGAGGAAGGAGGTAATAAAAGTATGTGTTTGTGGGAGAAAGGAATTGGCAAAACGATCAGGGAAAGAGAAGGTCCGCAAAATAACAATTCACTTAGGGTATATTACACTAACAGTAGAAGTCTAAGAAATAAAATTAACGAATTAAATGCTCTTGTCTGCACAGAAAAAATAGATATTATTGCACTTACCGAAACGTGGATGAATGTAGAAAATAGAGAACTATTAGCTGAATATCAAATATATGGATTTAAACTATTTCACACAGATAGATATATTAGACGAGGAGGTGGAGTAGCCATATATGTTAGGGACAATTTGAAATGTAGTCTCAAAGAGGGAATCAAAACAGAGCCACACACAGAAACTATTTGGATTGAATTAAACGAAAAAGCTAATAATATTATAATAGGAGTAATATATAGGCCACCAAATTTAGACAGAATGGAAGCAAAGCATCTATGGGATGAAATATCTAGAGCATCTAGATCTAACAGTATTTATGTCATGGGTGACTTTAATTTTAGCGGAATAAACTGGTTGAACAAAACAGGGAATAGTGAAGCAGAAGATTTTCTAGAATTAATTGACGATTGCTTTCTTACGCAACACATTAATGAACCAACACGGGAAAATAATATTTTAGATTTAGTGTTAACTAACAGGGAAACGCAAATTAATGACATCGAAATAGGGAGTGAGCTAGGGAGCAGTGATCACAAAGAAATCAGATTTAGCATAGAATGGAATAGACCAGTAGGAGAAAATTCTGTTAAAGTGCCAGATTTTCGAAAAGCTGATTTTAATAGCCTAAGAAATTTTTTGGGTCAAATTGATTGGAAAGTCTTGGGTATGGGGTGTGGGCCGGTCTTGGAGCGAGACATGAACCCAGCGATAGGTGACTTAAATGGGGATTTCGATGTGGATTCAATATATAACTTATTTAAGAATATTCTAAACAAAGCACAGGAACGTAGTATACCATACAAATTGAATAGATCGAATACTAATGACCCAAAGTGGATAACAAAGAATTTGAAGAACCTTATAGGTAAAAAGAGAGCTTGGTACAAAAGGATTAAAAATGGGGAGGTCACTTTAGAACAGGAATTCGTACAACTGGTTAGAAATGTTAAAAAAGAGATAAGGAAAGCAAAAAGAAACTATGAAGTTCGCATAGCAGGGCAAGCAAAGACAAATCCTAAAGGGTTTTTTCAGTTATATCGTACTAAGACTAGGGAAAGGATAGGTCCATTAAAAACTGAGACAGGTCAAATAACAGATAGTGATGAAGAGATGAGTAGTATTTTTAATAAATATTTTGTATCTGTATTTACTAAAGAGGAACTTAACAATATGCCTTCAGCCGAACAAGTCTATGTGGGTGGGGACGAGGACAGGTTGACGAGTTTAGCAGTTACCAGGGAGGATGTTCTTAAACAAATAGTAAAACTCAAACCAAACAAATCCCCAGGGCCGGATGAAGTGTTTGCCAGGGTGCTTAAAGAATGCAAAGAGGAGCTTTGTGACCCACTGTCAACCATATTTAATAAATCAATAGAGTCAGGCAGAGTGCCAGAGTTTTGGAAAGTTGCTAATGTGATACCAGTTTTTAAGAAAGGAGATAGATCACTTGCGTCTAACTATCGACCAATTAGCCTAACGTCTATTGTGGGAAAGTTACTCGAATCTATAATAGCAAATAAAATTCGTCTTCATCTTGAAAAACATAAATTAATAATTGAGTCGCAACATGGTTTTATAAATGGCCGTTCATGTTTAACAAATTTGTTATCTTTTTATTCTAGCATTGTTGAGGCAGTTGATAGTGGTAAGGATTGCGATGTTGTATACCTTGACTTTAGCAAAGCTTTTGATACAGTGCCACATGAAAGACTGATTAAAAAGATAGAGTCTCATGGTATTGGGGGTGCTATATTAAGCTGGATTAGGGCATGGCTATACCAAAGGAAACAGAGAGTTAGTATAAATGGAATCAAGTCAGAGTGGGAAAATGTTGTAAGTGGAGTGCCTCAAGGCTCTGTCCTGGGACCTCTGTTGTTTATAATATATATAAATGATTTAGATTCAGGTTTGAGTAGCAACATTTGCAAATTTGCCGATGATACGAAAATCGGTAGGGAAATTAATTCGGAGGAGGACTCACTATCACTTCAAGTTGATCTAGATAGGGTTTTGAAATGGTCAAAGGATTGGCAGATGCAGTTTAATGCTGATAAATGTAAAGTTCTGAGGTTAGGTAATGATGATAGAGTTACAAGATACGAGCTAGATGGTGTTGAGATTGCGAAGTCGGATTGCGAAAGGGATCTGGGAGTTATGATTAGTAAGAATTTAAAACAAAAGGATCAATGCATAAATGTTCGTAATAAGGCAAATCGGACACTTGGATTTATTAATCGCAGCGTTAGTAACAAGACACCTGGTGTGGTTCTCAAGCTATATCTTGCTCTAGTTAGGCCCCATTTAGATTATGCAGTTCAGTTTTGGTCGCCATATTATAGAATGGATATAAATTCACTTGAACGTGTCCAGCGTAGGATGACTAAGTTAAGAACATAAGAACATAAGAACAAAGGTAACTGCAAAAGGCCTATTGGCCCATACGAGGCAGCTCCTATTCTATAACCACCCAATCCCACTCATATACTTGTCCAACCCGTGCTTGAAACAATCGAGGGACCCCACCTCCACAATGTTACGCGGCAATTGGTTCCACAAATCAACAACCCTGTTTAATTCCCCAAATTAGAAATCTTTCATATGAAGAAAGATTAACAAAGCTTAAGTTGCATTCACTGGAAAGGCGAAGAGTTAGGGGTGACATGATAGAGGTTTACAAGTGGATGAATGAGGTTTACAAGTGGGTGAATGGACAAAACAAGGGGGATATTGATAGGGTATTAAAAGTATCAACACGGGACGGAGCACGGAGCGGTGGGTGTGAATTGGATAAGTTTAGATTTAGGAAAGACTTGGGTGAGTACTGGTTCAGTAACAGGGTTGTTGATTTGTGGAACCAATTGCCGCGTAACGTGGTGGAGGTGGGGTCCCTCGATTGTTTCAAGCGCGGATTGGACAAGTATATGAGTGGGATTGGGTGGTTATAGAATAGGAGCTGCATCGAATGGGCCAATAGGCCTTCTGCAGTTACCTTTGTTCTTATGTTCTTATGTTCTTAATGGACAAAACCGGGGGGATATTAATAGGGTATTAAAAGTATCAACACAGGACAGAACACGAAACAATGGGTATAAATTGGATAAGTTTAGATTTAGGAAAGACTTGGGTAAATACTGGTTCAGTAACAGGGTTGTTGATTTGTGGAACCAATTGCCGCGTAACATTGTGGAGGTGGTGTCCCTCAATTGTTTCAAGCACGGGTTGGACAAGTATATGAGTGGGATTGGGTGGTTATAGAATAGGAGCTGCCTCGTATGGGCCAATAGGCCTTCTGCAGTTACCTTTGTTCTTATGTTCTTATGTTCTTATGGTATCACATTAGCAACTTTCCAAAACTCTGGCACTCAGCCTGACTCTATTGATTTATTAAATATGGTTGACAGTGGGTCACAAAACTCCTCTTTGCATTCTTTAAGCACCCTGGCCAACACTTCATCCTGGGGATTTGTTTGGTTTGAGTTTTACTTTGGTTTAAGAACATCCTCCCTGGTAACATGTGTGATACCAGTTTTTAAAAAAGGAGATTGGCAGATTTTGGGTATAAAAAGTCGGAATTTCAAACTGCGAATAGGTCCAGAGAGCCAGAATTTGGGTCCAAAATATGGCTCAGGTATCGAATTTGGGATTTTTGGGATATTTTGAAAACTGTTGGGGTGTTTGGGCGAAATGTGACCCACCGCCGCTTTCAGTAATTGGTAGATTTTTGGTATAAAAATTCGGAATTTCAAACTGCGAATAGGTGCAGAGAGCCAGAATTTGGGTCCAAAATATGGCTCAGGTATCGAATTTGGGATTTCGAAACTGCATCTGCCAATCTTTTGACCATTTCAAAACCCTATTTACATAAGAACAAAGGTAACTGCAGAAGGCCTATTGGCCCATACGAGGCAGCTCCAATTTATTACCACCCAATTCCACTCATACATGTCCAACCCACGCTTGAAACAATCGAGGGACACCACCTCCACCACGTTACGTAGCAATTGGTTCCACAAATCAAAAAGCCTGTTACTGAACCAGTATTTACCCAAGTCTTTCCTAAATCTAGACATAACCAATGTATACTGAGTGTTTCGTGTACTGTCTGGTGAAAAACATAAATTAATAATTGAGTCACAACATGGTTTTATAAATGGCCGTTCATGTTTAACAAATTTGTTATCTTTTTATTCTAGCATTGTTGAGGCAGTTGATAGTGGTAAGGATTGCGATGTTGTATACCTTGACTTTAGCAAAGCTTTTGATACAGTGCCACATGAAAGACTGATTAAAAAGATAGAGTCTCATGGTATTGGGGGTGCTATATTAAGCTGGATTAGGGCATGGCTATACCAAAGGAAACAGAGAGTTAGTATAAATGGAATCAAGTCAGAGTGGGAAAATGTTGTAAGTGGAGTGCCTCAAGGCTCTGTCCTGGGACCTCTGTTGTTTATAATATATATAAATGATTTAGATTCAGGTTTGAGTAGCAACATTTGCAAATTTGCCGATGATACGAAAATCGGTAGGGAAATTAATTCGGAGGAGGACTCACTATCACTTCAAGTTGATCTAGATAGGGTTTTGAAATGGTCAAAGGATTGGCAGATGCAGTTTAATGCTGATAAATTTAAAGTTCTGAGGTTAGGTAAGGATGATAGAGTTACAAGATACGAGCTAGATGGTGTTGTGATTGCGAAGTCGGATTGCGAAAGGGATCTGGGAGTTATGATTAGTAAGAATTTAAAACAAAAGGATCAATGCATAAATGTTCGTAATAAGGCAAATCGGACACTTGGATTTATTAATCGCAGCGTTAGTAACAAGACACCTGGTGTGGTTCTTCAGCTATATCTTGCTCTAGTTAGGCCCCATTTAGATTATGCAGTTCAGTTTTGGTCGCCATATTATAGAATGGATATAAATTCACTTGAACGTGTCCAGCGTAGGATGACTAAGTTAATTCCCCAAATTAGAAATCTTTCATATGAAGAAAGATTAACAAAGCTTAAGTTGCATTCACTGGAAAGGCGAAGAGTTAGGGGTGACATGATAGAGGTTTACAAGTGGATGAATGGACATAACCGGGGGGATATTAATAGGGTATTAAAAGTATCAACACAGGACAGAACACGAAACAACGGATATAAATTGGATAAGTTTAGATTTAGGAAAGACTTGGGTAAATACTGGTTCAGTAACAGGGTTGTTGATTTGTGGAACCAATAGCCGCGTAACATTGTGGAGGTGGGGTCCCTCGATTGTTTCAAGCACGGGTTGGACAAGTATATGAGTGGGATTGGGTGGTTATAGAATAGGAGCTGCCTCGTATGGGCCAATAGGCCTTCTGCAGTTACCTTTGTTCTTATGTTCTTATGTTCTTATGCATGAATGTTCGTAATAAGGCGAATAGGACACTGGGATTTATTAATCGAAGCGTTAGTAACAAGACACCTGGTGTGGTTCTTAAGCTATATCTTGCTCTGGTGAGGCCCCATTTAGATTATGCAGTTCAGTTTTGGTCGCCGTCTTATAGAATGGATATAAATTCACTTGAACGTGTCCAACGTAGGATGACTATAATTCCCCATATTAGAAATCTTTCATATGAAGAAAGATTAACAAAGCTTAAGTTGCATTCACTGGAAATGCGAAGAGCTGGGGGTGACATGATAGAGGTTTACAAGTGGATGAATGGACATAACAAGGGGGATGCAGGCGATGAGTCACAATAACGTGGCTGAAGTATGTTGACCAGACCACACACTAGAAATTGAAGGGACGACGACGTTTCGGTCCGTCCTTGGCCATTCTCAAGTCGATTGTGACTAATAACAAGGGGGATATTAATAGGGTATTAAAATTATCAACACAAGACAGAACACGAAACAATGGGTATAAATTGGATAAGTTTAGATTTAGGAAAGACTTGGGTAAATACTGGTTCAGTAACAGGGTTGTTGATTTGTGGAACCAATTGCCGTGTAACGTGGTGGAGGTGGTGTCCCTCGATTGTTTCAAGCGCGGGTTGGACAAGTATGTGAGTGGGATTGGGTGGTTATAGAATAGGAGCTGCCTCGTATGGGCCAATAGGCCTTCTGCAGTTACCTTTGTTATTATGTTCTTATTAATCGCAGCGTTAGTAACAAGACACCTGGTGTGGTTCTCAAGCTATATCTTGCTCTAGTTAGGCCCCATTTAGATTATGCAGTTCAGTTTTGGTCGCCATATTATAGAATGGATATAAATTCACTTGAACGTGTCCAGCGTAGGATGACTAAGTTAATTCCCCAAATTAGAAATCTTTCATATGAAGAAAGATTAACAAAGCTTAAGTTGCATTCACTAAAAAGGCGAAGAGTTAGGGGTGACATGATAGAGGTTTACAAGTGGGTGAATGGACATAACAAAGGGGATATTTATAGGGTATTAAAAGTATCAACACAAGACAGAACAAGAAACAATGGGTATAAATTGGATAAGTTTAGATTTAGGAAAGACTTGGGTAAATACTGGTTCAGTAACAGGGTTGTTGATTTGTGGAACCAATTGCCGTGTAACGTGGTGGAGGTGGTGTCCCTCGATTGTTTCAAGCGCGGGTTGGACAAGTATATGAGTGGGATTTGGTGGTTATAAATAGGAGGTGCCTCGTATGGCCGAATGGGCCTTCTGCAGTTGCTTTTGTTCTTATGTTCTAAACCACTGGTTCCAACGAGTTCGCAACAGCAACAACCCCAGCCCTCGGTAGAGGGTCCTTCGATTGTTTCAAGCTTGGGTTGGGACATGTAAATGAGTGGGATTGGGTGGTTATAAAAAGCAGGCCAATTAGCAGCTGCCTCGTATAGGCCAATAGCATCTACCTTGTAGGGGCAAATTGCAGCTGCCTCGTATGGGCCAATAGCAGCTGCCTCGTATAGGCCAATAGCAGCTGCCTCGTATAGGCCAACAGCAGCTACCTTGTAGGGGCCAATTGCAGCTGCCTTGTATGGGCCAATAGCAGCTGCCTCGTATAGGCCAATAGCAGCTGCCTCGTATAGGCCAACAGCAGCTACCTTGTAGGGGCCAATTGCAGCTGCCTCGTATGGGCCAATAGCAGCTGCCTCGTATAGGCCAACAGCAGCTACCTTGTAGGGGCCAATTGCAGCTGCCTTGTATGGGCCAATAGCAGCTGCCTCGTATAGGCCAATAGCAGCTACCTTGTATGGGCCAATTGCAGCTGCCTTGTATGGGCCAATAGCAGCTGCCTCGTATAGGCCAATAGCAGCTGCCTCGTATAGGCCAATAGCAGCTACCTCGTATAGGCCAATAGCAGCTACCTTGTATGGGCCAATTGCAGCTGCCTCGTACAGGCCAATAGCAGCTGCCTTGTATAGGCCAACAGCAGCTACCTTGTAGGGGCCAATTGCAGCTGCCTTGTATGGGCCAATAGCAGCTGCCTCGTATGGGCCAATAGCAGCTGCCTCGTATGGGCCAATAGCAGCTGCCTCGTATGGACCAGACAGTACACGAAACACTCAGTATAAATTGGTTATGTTTAGATTTAGGAAAGACTTGGGTAAATACTGGTTCAGTAACAGGCTTTTTGATTTGTGGAACCAATTGCTACGTAACGTAGTGGAGGTGATGTCCCTCGATTGTTTTAGGCGTGGGTTGGACATGTATGAGTGGAATTGGGTGGTAATTAATTGGAGCTGCCTCGTATGGGCCAATAGGCCTGCTGCAGTTACCTTTGTTCTCATGTAAATAGGGTTTTGAAATGGTCAAAAGATTGGCAGATGCAGTTTAATGCTGAAAAATATAAAGTTTAGAGTCTAGGTAATGATTCTAGAGTTACAAGATACGAGCTATATGGTGATGAGATTGCGAATCCTCGGAAGCTGTCCCGTAGCAGTTTATAGACAGCGTGACGCGATGGAGGCGCTGGTGTTACTGCTCTCGTCCAAGATGGTGATAGATGAGTCGACGCTGGTTCGCCTACAGCTGGAGTCGGTCTCCGACACTTTCACGCGCCACCCTCTTGTCCACGGCTCCTGTCGTCCGCCCCACCTCCAGGTTGACATTCTGGCCTGGAAAAACACTCGCATGGTTCTGCCACAGTGAGTGTACATTTACGACAACCACAATATGAAAATTAATGGCAACAAGGACACTTGCAACACAATGAGATTAGGTGTGCATAAAGCCTGAAAATTATGGGCTAACAGGCCCTTTTAATGTGCATTTTTGACCAATTAGCTATAAATGCAGTTTTTTAATTCCTAAGTTCGCACCCCTATACGCAGGTGTCATTAGAAGCAAAGCTAACTACACACAGTGACACCACATGAATATTTAACTGTCACTCTAAATGATTAAATTGCTTTAACCGAAATTGAACCATCGTCAAGCTGGTGTCCGTGCACCTCACTCAGGCCCTCACCTCTCCTCTACCCTCTACACCTATATATTACCCCACCCAAATAAGTCTTGATCAGTTATTCACCCTTTTGGTTGGGCATTAGAACATTTCTTTATTACTTGTCGATTCTGAGACAATGGATACAATCAAATATTCTCCCATGGATCTCGATATTTCTTTTCCAAAACTCCCACAATTTCTCATATCTATGGTTTGGAACTTCCCTTCATTAAATGATCCATACGAAATTCTAAGAGCAGTAAAATTGTCAGAGGAAAATCTTCATTATTTTATTACGAATGAGAGAGGTTCAGTGAGTTTATTTGTCAGTAAAATCCAGCTTGGAATTTTATGGATCTTAACTCTCTCCACGTATATGACGATGTTGGTTAGGATAACAGGGCAATGGGAGGACGTTATCTGGGAAATTATTAATCTTGCAAATACCTGGGCGACAAACAACAACTTAAATTTTGCCTCACTCGAGTCTACTGCCTTGAAATCCTGGGTACTCGCCATGTTCTGCGACCATGAAGCCTGCCCCAACCCGCACCTGCGGGTGGAACTGCTGCATTTGATCGGGATGTGGCCAGAGACGTACCTTCAGGATGCCGCCTCGGGTATGCAGGCAGCTGCAGGGTTGGTCAACACTAGCCACTACATAACTTTGGACCATCTGATGTCCGGTTACTTACATGCGAGTCTCTTTGATCCTCTCAAGAATGTGTTAGATAGCCTTAATAAATGGGGACACCTAGATGGTGTCGCTGCTGCAGCTGTGGATCAGGTAAGGAAACTTAAGATTGGAACAGAGGCATACTTTTTCAACCATCTGGTCCACCTTTTTAAGCAAATGGTGGAGGCTACTCTAGCGGAATATCGAGCTGGAATAAACAAAATGTCCTCCTGTATTGAAGGGAATTTATGCACGTTCAACGAAATTTTGCATATCTATAAGATGTTGGTTGACACAACTCCCACAGCCTATGGGGTTCCCGGACTTGCTCAAGTCGCTGCAGAGTTCCTGGTTACTCTCACAGACTCTGCAGTTACAGTGTGCTCTGCATTACAGCTCAAGGATAGAAAACGTTCCAAGTATTCCAAAGAACTCGTCGCTGATTTAGGTGATATTTACCAAAAAATATCTGCAGAGGAAAGATTTACATCTGTTTTCCAGATTCTAAAACGTGACCATGCACAGCAGTTCTCACACCTTAGTAAACAGACAACAGATATCTGCTTTTTCCATTATTTGTCAGAATCGCGTCAGGAATCCTCGGAAGCAGTCCCAGAGGAGTTTGTAGACAGCGTGACGCAGGTGGTGATGGAGGCGCCGGTGTTGCTGCTGTCGTCCAAGATGGTGATAGACGAGTCAACGCTGGTCCGCCTACTGCTGGAGTCGGCCTCCGACCCCTTCACCCGCCACCCTCTTGTCCACGGCTCCTTCAGTCGTCTGCCCCACCTCCAGGCTGACATTCTGGCCTGGAAAAACACTCGCAGGGCTCTGCCACAATGAGTGTACATTTACGACAACCACAATATGATAATTTATGGCAACAATGACACTTGCAATTTCGGCAACAGAGATAGCTGCAGGAAATTTGATTAAGACCAAACCACACGGATAGAGAAGCGCCTCCAACTTTGCCGCTTCTGCATCGTGTGAGTTAAGGTTTCGTCATCATTATATGTTATATATTCACGCATTTTTTATACTTCTGTAAATTTAATGACTTTAATCAATAAAACATGAAATGGACAGCCCACAGATTACCTTATTTAACCTATTTAACACAAACTTATGAATATTGAAGTGAAGAAATGTGCAAAATGGAGAAGTATGATTGTTGATTTATGAAACTTGAAGTGTCGTTGAATTGCTTCAAACGCAGGATAGACATAATTTCTTCTTAAATAGATGTAAGTCGGAATTCCTACTTAATTGTCTTAAACCAAAGCATTTTTCTGCATGTTGTTACAAAACTGTTAGAACTCAGATCCCTGATTGATTGGTAGAGTTTAACCCACACAAAAGGTGGGAATTTGTACCCAAATTCTGGCTCTCTGCACCTATTCGCAGTTTGAAATTCCGAATTTTTATACCAAAAATCTACCAATTACTGAAAGCAGCGGTGGGTCACATTTTGCCCAAACCCCCCTACAGATTTCAAAATATCCCAAACATCCCAAATTCGATACCTGAGCCATATTTTGGATCCAAATTCTGGCTCTCTGCACCTATTCGGCGTTTGAAATTCCGAATTTTTATACCAAAAATCTGCCAATTACTGCAAGCGGCGGTGGGTCACATTTTGCCCAAACCCCCCTGCAGTTTTCAAAATATCCCAAACATCCCAAATTCGATACCTGAGCCATATTTTGGACCCAAATTCTGGCTCTCTGCACCTATTCGCAGTTTGAAATTCCGAATTTTTATACCAAAAATCTACCAATTACTGAAAGGGGCGGTGGGTCACATTTCGCCCAAACACCCCAACAGTTTTCAAAATATCCCAAAAATCCCAAATTCGATACCTGAGCCATATTTTGGACCCAAATTCTGGCTCTCTGGACCTACTCGCAGTTTGAAATTCCGAATTTTTATACCCAAAATCTGCCAATCTCCTTTCTTAAAAACTGGTATCACACATGTTACTGGGGAGGATGTTCTTAAACTAATAGTAAAACTCAAACCAAACAAATCCCCAGGATGAAGTGTTGGCCAGGATGCTTAAAGAATGCAAAGAGGAGTTTTGTGACCCACTGTCAACCATATTTAATAAATCAATAGAGTCATGCTGAGTGCCAGAGTTTTGGAAAGTTGCTAATGTGATACCAGTTTTTAAGAAAGGAGATAGATCACTTGCGTCTAACTATCGACCAATTAGCCTAACGTCTATTGTGGGAAAGTTACTCGAATCTATAATAGCAAATAAAATTCGTTTTCATCTTGAAAAACATAAATTAATAATTGAGTCGCAACATGGTTTTATAAATGACCGTTCATGTTTAACAAATTTGTTATCTTTTTATTCTAGCATTGTTGAGGCAGTTGATAGTGGTAATGATTGCGATGTTGTGTACCTTGACTTTAGCAAAGCTTTTGATACAGTGCCACATGAAAGACTTATTAAGAAGATAGAGTCTCATGGTATTGGGGGTGCTATATTAAGCTGGATCAGGGCATGGCTATACCAAAGGAAACAGAGAGTTAGTATAAATGGGGTTAAGTCAGAGTGGGTAAATGTTGTAAGTGGGGTGCCTCAGGGCTCTGTCCTGGGACCTCTGTTGTTTATAATAAGAACATAAGAACAAAGGTAACTGCAGAAGGCTCATTGGCCCATACGAGGCAGCTCCTATTCTATAACCACCCAATCCCACTCATATACTTGTCCAACCCGTGCTTGAAACAATCGAGGGACCCCACCTACACAATGTTACGCGGCAATTGGTTCCACAAATCAACAACCCTGTTACTGAACCAGTATTTACCCAAGTCTTTCCTAAATCTAAACTTATCCAATTTATATCCATTGTTTCGTGTTCTGTCCTGTGTTGATACTTTTAATACCCTATTAATATCCCCCCGGTTATGTCCATTCATCCACTTGTAAACCTCTATCATGTCACCCCTAACTCTTCGCCTTTCCAGTGAATGCAACTTAAGCTTTGTTAATCTTTCTTCATATGAAAGATTTCTAATTTGGGGAATTAACTTAGTCATCCTACGCTGGACACGTTCAAGTGAATTTATATCCATTCTATAATATGGCGACCAAAACTGAACTGCATAATCTAAATGGGGCCTAACTAGAGCAAGATATAGCTTGAGAACCACACCAGGTGTCTTGTTACTAACGCTGCGATTAATAAATCCAAGTGTCCGATTTGCCTTATTACGAACATTTATGCATTGATCCTTTTGTTTTAAATTCTTACTAATCATAACTCCCAGATCCCTTTCGCAATCCGACTTCGCAATCACAACACCATCTAGCTCGTATCTTGTAACTCTATCATCATTACCTAACCTCAGAACTTTACATTTATCAGCATTAAACTGCATCTGCCAATCCTTTGACCATTTCAAAACCCTATCTAGATCAACTTGAAGTGATAGTGAGTCCTCCTCCGAATTAATTTCCCTACCGATTTTCGTATCATCGGCAAATTTGCAAATGTTGCTACTCAAACCTGAATCTAAATCATTTATATATATTATAAACAACAGAGGTCCCAGGACAGAGCCTTGAGGCACTCCACTTACAACATTTTCCCACTCTGACTTGATTCCATTTATACTAACTCTCTGTTTCCTTTGGTATAGCCATGCCCTAATCCAGCTTAATATAGCACCCCCAATACCATGAGACTCTATTTTTTTAATCAGTCTTTCATGTGGCACTGTATCAAAAGCTTTGCTAAAGTCAAGGTATACAACATCGCAATCCTTACCACTATCAACTGCCTCAACAATGCTAGAATAAAAAGATAACAAATTTGTTAAACATGAACGGCCATTTATAAAACCATGTTGCGACTCAATTATTAATTTATGTTTTTCAAGATGAAGACGAATTTTATTTGCTATTATAGATTCGAGTAACTTTCCCACAATAGACGTTAGGCTAATTGGTCGATAGTTAGACGCAAGTGATCTATCTCCTTTCTTAAAAACTGGTATCACATTAGCAACTTTCCAAAACTCTGGCACTCTGCCTGACTCTATTGATTTATTAAATATGGTTGACAGTGGGTCACAAAGCTCCTCTTTGCATTCTTTAAGCACCCTAGCAAACACTTCATCCGGCCCTGGGGATTTGTTTGGTTTGAGTTTTACTATTTGTTTAAGAACATCCTCCCTGGTAACTGCTAAACTCGTCAACCTGTCCTCGTCCCCACCCACATAGACTTGTTCGGCTGAAGGCATATTGTTAAGTTCCTCTTTAGTAAATACAGATACAAAATATTTATTAAAAATACTACTCATCTCTTCATCACTATCTGTTATTTGACCTGTCTCAGTTTTTAATGGACCTATCCTTTCCCTAGTCTTAGTACGATATAACTGAAAAAACCCTTATATATAAAAAAAATAATATATATAAACGATTTAGATTCAGGTTTGAGTAGCAACATTTGCAAATTTGCCGATGATACGAAAATCGGTAGGGAAATTAATTCGGAGGAGGACTCACTATCACTTCAAGTTGATCTAGATAGGGTTTAGAAATAGTCAAAGGATTGGCAAATTCAGTTTAATGCTGATAAATGTAAAGTTCTGAGGTTAGGTAATGATGAGTTACAAGAACATAAGAACATAAGAACAAAGGTAACAGCAGAAGGCCTATTGGCCCATACGAGGCAGCTCCTATTTATAACCACCCAATCCCACTCATATACTTGTCCAACCCGCGCTTGAAACAATCGAGGGACCCCACCTCCAGCACGTTACGCGGTAATTGGTTCCACAAATCAACAACCCTGTTACTGAACCAGTATTTACCCAAGTCTTTCCTAAATCTAAACTTATCCAATTTATACCCATTGTTTCGTGTTCTGTCTTGTGTTGATACTTTTAATACCCTATTAATATCCCCTTTGTTATGTCCATTCACCCACTTGTAAACCTCTATCATGTCACCCCTAACTCTTCGCCTTTCCAGTGAATGCAACTTAAACTTTGTTAATCTTTCTTCATATGAAAGATTTCTAATTTGGGGAATTAACTTAGTCATCCTACGCTGGACACGTTCAAGTGAATTTATATCCATTCTATAATATGGCGACCAAAACTGAACTGCATAATCTAAATGGGGCCTAACTAGAGCAAGATATAGCTTGAGAACCACACCAGGTGTCTAGTTACTAACGCTGCGATTAATAAATCCAAGTGTCCGATTTGCCTTATTACGAACATTTATGCATTGATCCTTTTGTTTTAAATTCTTACTAATCATAACTCCCAGATCTCTTTTGCAATCCGACTTCGCAATCTCAACACCATCTAGCTCGTATCTTGTAACTCTATCATCATTACCTACCAAGATACGAGCTGGATGGTGTTGAGATTGCGAAAGGGATCTGGGAGTTATGATTAGTAAGAATTTAAAACAAAAGTATCAATGCATGAATGTTCGTAATAAGGCGAATAGGACACTGGGATTTATTAATCGAAGCGTTAGTAACAAGACACCTGGTGTGGTTCTTAAGCTATATCTTGCTCTGGTGAGGCCCCATTTAGATTATGCAGTTCAGTTTTGGTCGCCGTCTTATAGAATGGATATAAATTCACTTAAACGTGTCCAACGTGGGATGACCAAGTTAATTCCCCATATTAGAAATCTTTCATATGAAGAAAGATTAACAAAGCTTAAGTTGCATTCACTGGAAAGGCGAAGAGTTAGGGGTGACATGATACAAGTGGATGAATGGACATAACAAGGGGGATATTAATAGGGTATTAAAATTATCAACACAAGACAGAACACGAAACAATGGGTATAAATTGGATAAGTTTAGATTTAGGAAAGACTTGGGTAAATAGTGGTTCAGTAACAGGGTTGTTGATTTGTGGAACCAATTGCCGCGTAACATGGTGGAGGTGGTGTCCCTCGATTGTTTCAAGCGTGGGTTGGACAAGTATATGAGTGGGATTGGGTGGTTATAGATTAGGAGCTGCCTCGTATGGGCCAATAGGCCTTCTGCAGTTACCTTTGTTGTTATGTTCTTATTAATCGCAGCGTTAGTAACAAGACACCTGGTGTGGTTCTCAAGCTATATCTTGCTCTAGTTAGGCCCCATTTAGATTATGCAGTTCAGTTTTGGTCGCCATATTATAGAATGGATATAAATTCACTTGAACGTGTCCAGCGTAGGATGACTAAGTTAATTCCCCAAATTAGAAATCTTTCATATGAAGAATATGAAAGAGAAACAAAGAATTCTTTGTTTGTGGATAACAAAGAATTTGAAGAACCTTATAGGTAAAAAGAGAGCTTGGTACAAAAGGATTAAAAATGGGGAGGTCACTTTAGAACAGGAATTCGTACAACTGGTTAGAAATGTTAAAAAAGAGATAAGGAAAGCAAAAAGAAACTATGAAGTTCGCATAGCAGGGCAAGCAAAGACAAATCCTAAAGGGTTTTTTCAGTTATATCGTACCAAGACTAGGGAAAGGATAGGTCCATTAAAAACTGAGACAGGTCAAATAACAGATAGTGATGAAGAGATGAGTAGTATTTTTAATAAATATTTTGTATCTGTATTTACTAAAGAGGAACTTAACAATATGCCTTCAGCCGAACAAGTCTATGTGGGTGGGGACGAGGACAGGTTGACGAGTTTAGCAGTTACCAGGGAGGATGTTCTTAAACAAATAGTAAAACTCAAACCAAACAAATCCCCAGGGCCGGATGAAGTGTTTGCTAGGGTGCTTAAAGAATGCAAAGAGGAGCTTTGTGACCCACTGTCAACCATATTTAATAAATCAATAGAGTCAGGCAGAGTGCCAGAGTTTTGGAAAGTTGCTAATGTGATACCAGTTTTTAAGAAAGGAGATAGATCACTTGCGTCTAACTATCGACCAATTACCCTAACGTCTATTGTGGGAAAGTTACTCGAATCTATAATAGCAAATAAAATTCGTCTTCATCTTGAAAAACATAAATTAATAATTGAGTCGCAACATGGTTTTATAAATGGCCGTTCATGTTTAACAAATTTGTTATCTTTTTATTCTAGCATTGTTGAGGCAGTTGATAGTGGTAAGGATTGCGATGTTGTATACCTTGACTTTAGCAAAGCTTTTGATACAGTGCCACATGAAAGACTGATTAAAAAAATAGAGTCTCATGGTATTGGGGGTGCTATATTAAGCTGGATTAGGGCATGGCTATACCAAAGGAAACAGAGAGTTAGTATAAATGGAATCAAGTCAGAGTGGGAAAATGTTGTAAGTGGAGTGCCTCAAGGCTCTGTCCTGGGACCTCTGTTGTTTATAATATATATAAATGATTTAGATTCAGGTTTGAGTAGCAACATTTGCAAATTTGCCGATGATACGAAAATCGGTAGGGAAATTAATTCGGAGGAGGACTGACTATCACTTCAAGTTGATCTAGATAGGGTTTTGAAATGGTCAAAGGATTGGCAGATGCAGTTTAATGCTAATAAATGTAAAGTTCTGAGGTTAGGTAATGATGATAGAGTTACAAGATACGAGCTAGATGGTGTTGTGATTGCGAAGTCGGATTGCGAAAGGGATCTGGGAGTTATGATTAGTAAGAATTTAAAACAAAAGGATCAATGCATAAATGTTCGTAATAAGGCAAATCGGACACTTGGATTTATTAATCGCAGCGTTAGTAACAAGACACCTGGTGTGGTTCTCAAGCTATATCTTGCTCTAGTTAGGCCCCATTTAGATTATGCAGTTCAGTTTTGGTCGCCATATTATAGAATGGATATAAATTCACTTGAACGTGTCCAGCGTAGGATGACTAAGTTAATTCCCCAAATTAGAAATCTTTCATATGAAGAAAGATTAACAAAGCTTAAGTTGCATTCACTGGAAAGGCGAAGAGTTAGGGGTGACATGATAGAGGTTTACAAGTGGATGAATGGACATAACCGGGGGGATATTAATAGGGTATTAAAAGTATCAACACAGGACAGAACACGAAACAATGGATATAAATTGGATAAGTTTAGATTTAGGAAAGACTTGGGTAAATACTGGTTCAGTAACAGGGTTGTTGATTTGTGGAACCAATTGCCGCGTAACATTGTGGAGGTGGGGTCCCTCGATTGTTTCAAGCACGGGTTGGACAAGTATATGAGTGGGATTGGGTGGTTATAGAATAGGAGCTGCCTCGTATGGGCCAACAGGCCTTCTGCAGTTGCCTTTGTTCTTATGTTCTTAAGAAAGATTAACAAAGCTTAAGTTGCATTCACTGGAAAGGCGAAGAGTTGGGGGTGACATGATAGAGGTTTACAAGTGGGTGAATGGACATAACAAAGGGGATATTAATAGGGTATTAAAAGTATCAACACAAGACAGAACACGAAACAATGGGTATAAATTGGATAAGTTTGGATTTAGGAAAGACTTGGGTAAATACGGGTTCAGTAATAGGGTTGTTGATTTGTGGAACCAATTACCGCGTAACGTGCTGGAGGTGGGGTCCCTCGATTGTTTCAAGCGCGGGTTGGACAAGTATATGAGTGGGATTTGGTGGTTATAAATAGGAGGTGCCTCGTATGGCCGAATGGGCCTTCTGCAGTTGCTTTTGTTCTTATGTTCTAAACCACTGGTTCCAACGAGTTCGCAACAGCAACAACCCCAGCCCTCGGGAGAGGGTCCTTCGATTGTTTCAAGCTTGGGTTGGGACATGTAAATGAGTGGGATTGGGTGGTTATAAAAAGCAGCTGCCTCGTTTAGGCCAATAGCAGCTGCCTCGTATAGGCCAATAGCATCTACCTTGTAGGGGCAAATTGCAGCTGCCTCGTATGGGCCAATAGCAGCTGCCTCGTATAGGCCAATAGCAGCTGCCTCGTATAGGCCAACAGCAGCTACCTTGTAGGGGCCAATTGCAGCTGCCTTGTATGGGCCAATAGCAGCTGCCTCGTATAGGCCAATAGCAGCTGCCTCGTATAGGCCAACAGCAGCTACCTTGTAGGGGCCAATTGCAGCTGCCTTGTATGGGCCAATAGCAGCTGCCTCGTATAGGCCAATAGCAGCTGCCTCGTATAGGCCAACAGCAGCTACCTTGTAGGGGCCAATTGCAGCTGCCTCGTATGGGCCAATAGCAGTTGCCTCGTATAGGCCAACAGCAGCTACCATGTAGGGGCCAATTGCAGCTGCCTTGTATGGGCCAATAGCAGCTGCCTCGTATAGGCCAATAGCAGCTACCTTGTATGGGCCAATTGCAGCTGCCTTGTATGGGCCAATAGCAGCTGCCTCGTATGGGCCAATAGCAGCTGCCTCGTATAGGCCAATAGCAGCTACCTCGTATAGGCCAATAGCAGCTACCTTGTATGGGCCAATTGCAGCTGCCTCGTACAGGCCAATAGCAGCTGCCTTGTATAGGCCAACAGCAGCTACCTTGTAGGGGCCAATTGCAGCTGCCTTGTATGGGCCAATAGCAGCTGCCTCGTGTGGACCAGACAGTACACGAAACACTCAGTATAAATTGGTTATGTTTAGATTTAGGAAAGACTTGGGTAAATACTGGTTCAGTAACAGGCTTTTTGATTTGTGGAACCAATTGCTACGTAACTTGGTGGAGGTGATGTCCCTCGATTGTCTTAGGCGTGGGTTGGACATGTATGAGTGGAATTGGGTGGTAATTAATTGGAGCTGCCTCGTATGGGCCAATAGGCCTGCTGCAGTTACCTTTGTTCTCATGTAAATAGGGTTTTGAAATAGTCAAAAGATTGGCAGATGCAGTTTAATGCTGAAAAATATAAAGTTTAGAGTCTAGGTAATGATTCTAGAGTTACAAGATACGAGCTATATGGTGATGAGATTGCGAATCCTCGGAAGCTGTCCCGTAGCAGTTTATAGACAGCGTGACGCGATGGAGGCGCTGGTGTTACTGCTCTCGTCCAAGATGGTGATAGATGAGTCGACGCTGGTTCGCCTACAGCTGGAGTCGGTCTCCGACACTTTCACGCGCCACCCTCTTGTCCACGGCTCCTGTCGTCCGCCCCACCTCCAGGTTGACATTCTGGCCTGGAAAAACACTCGCATGGTTCTGCCACAGTGAGTGTACATTTACGACAACCACAATATGAAAATTAATGGCAACAAGGACACTTGCAACACAATGAGATTAGGTGTGCATAAAGCCTGAAAATTATGGGCTAACAGGCCCTTTTAATGTGCATTTTTGACCAATTAGCTATAAATGCAGTTTTTTAATTCCTAAGTTCGCACCCCTATACGCAGGTGTCATTAGAAGCAAAGCTAACTACACACAGTGACACCACATGAATATTTAACTGTCACTCTAAATGATTAAATTGCTTTAACCGAAATTGAACCATCGTCAAGCTGGTGTCCGTGCACCTCACTCAGGCCCTCACCTCTCCTCTACCCTCTACACCTATATATTACCCCACCCAAATAAGTCTTGATCAGTTATTCACCCTTTTGGTTGGGCATTAGAACATTTCTTTATTACTTGTCGATTCTGAGACAATGGATACAATCAAATATTCTCCCATGGATCTCGATATTTCTTTTCCAAAACTCCCACAATTTCTCATATCTATGGTTTGGAACTTCCCTTCATTAAATGATCCATACGAAATTCTAAGAGCAGTAAAATTGTCAGAGGAAAATCTTCATTATTTATTACGAATGAGAGAGGTTCAGTGAGTTTATTTGACAGTAAAATCCAGCTTGGAATTTTATGGATCTTAACTCTCTCCACGTATATGACGATGTTGGTTAGGATAACAGGGCAATGGGAGGACGTTATCTGGGAAATTATTAATCTTGCAAATACCTGGGCGACAAACAACAACTTAAATTTTGCCTCACTCGAGTCTACTGCCTTGAAATCCTGGGTACTCGCCATGTTCTGCGACCATGAAGCCTGCCCAAACCCGCACCTGCGGGTGGAACTGCTGCATTTGATCGGGATGTGGCCAGAGACGTACCTTCAGGATGCCGCCTCGGGTATGCAGGCAGCTGCAGGGTTGGTCAACACTAGCCACTACATAACTTTGGACCATCTGATGTCCGGTTACTTACATGCGAGTCTCTTTGATCCTCTCAAGAATGTGTTAGCCTTAATAAATGGGGACACCTAGATGGTGTCTCTGCTGCAGCTGTGGATCAGGTAAGGAAACTTAAGATTGGAACAGAGGCATACTTTTTCAACCATCTGGTCCACCTTTTTAAGCAAATGGTGGAGGCTACTCTAGCGGAATATCGAGCTGGAATAAACAAAATGTGCTCCTGTATTGAAGGGAATTTATGCACGTTCAACGAAATTTTGCATATCTATAAGATGTTGGTTGACACAACTCCCACAGCCTATGGGGTTCCCGGACTTGCTCAAGTCGCTGCAGAGTTCCTGGTTACTCTCACAGACTCTGCAGTTACAGTGTGCTCTGCATTACAGCTCAAGGATAGTAAACGTTCCAAGTATTCCAAAGAACTCGTCGCTGATTTAGGTGATATTTACCAAAAAATATCTGTAGAGGAAAGATTTACACCTGTTTTCCAGATTCTAAAACGTGACCATGCACAGCAGTTCTCACACCTTAGTAAACAGACAACAGATTTCTGCTTTTTCCATTATTTGTCAGGATCGCGTCAGGAATCCTCGGAAGCAGTCCCGGAGGAGTTTGTAGACAGCGTGACGCAGGTGGTGATGGAGGCGCCGGTGTTGCTGCTGTCGTCCAAGATGGTGATAGACGAGTCAACGCTGGTCCGCCTACTGCTGGAGTCGGCCTCCGACCCGTTCACCCGCCACCCTCTTGTCCACGGCTCCTTCAGTCGTCTGCCCCACCTCCAGGCTGACATTCTGGCCTGGAAAAACACTCGCAGGGCTCTGCCACAATGAGTGTACATTTACGACAACCACAATATGATAATTTATGGCAACAATGACACTTGCAATTTCGGCAACAGAGATAGCTGCAGGAAATTTGATTAAGACCAAACCACACGGATAGAGAAGCGCCTCCAACTTTGCCGCTTCTGCATCGTGTGAGTTAAGGTTTCGTCATCATTATATGTTATATATTCACGCATTTTTTATACTTCTGTAAATTTAATGACTTTAATCAATAAAACATGAAATGGACAGCCCACAGATTACCTTATTTAACCTATTTAACACAAACTTATGAATATTGAAGTGAAGAAATGTGCAAAATGGAGAAGTATGATTGTTGATTTATGAAACTTGAAGTGTCGTTGAATTGCTTCAAACGCAGGATAGACATAATTTCTTCTTAAATAGATGTAAGTCGGAATTCCTACTTAATTGTCTTAAACCAAAGCATTTTTCTGCATGTTGTTACAAAACTGTTAGAACTCAGATCCCTGATTGATTGGTAGAGTTTAACCCACACAAAAGGTGGGAATTTGGACCCAAATTCTGGCTCTCTGCACCTATTCGCAGTTTGAAATTCCGAATTTTTATACCAAAAATCTACCAATTACTGAAAGCAGCGGTGGGTCACATTTTGCCCAAACCCCCCTACAGATTTCAAAATATCCCAAACATCCCAAATTCGATACCTGAGCCATATTTTGGACCCAAATTCTGGCTCTCTGCACCTATTCGCAGTTTGAAATTCCGAATTTTTATACCAAAAATCTACCAATTACTGAAAGCGGCGGTGGGTCACATTTCGCCCAAACACCCCAACAGTTTTCAAAATATCCCAAATTCGATACCTGAGCCATATTTTGGACCCAAATTCTGGCTCTCTGGCCCTATTCGCAGTTTGAAATTCCGACTTTTTATACCCAAAATCTGCCAATCTCCTTTCTTAAAAACTGGTATCACACATGTTACCAGGGAGGATGTTCTTAAACAAATAGTAAAACTCAAACCAAACAAATCCCCAGGATGAAGTGTTGGCCAGGATGCTTAAAGAATGCAAAGAGGAGTTTTGTGACCCACTGTCAACCATATTTAATAAATCAATAGAGTCAGGCTGAGTGCCAGAGTTTTGGAAAGTTGCTAATGTGATACCAGTTTTTAAGAAAGGAGATAGATCACTTGCGTCTAACTATCGACCAATTAGCCTAACGTCTATTGTGGGAAAGTTACTCGAATCTATAATAGCAAATAAAATTCGTCTTCATCTTGAAAAACATAAATTAATAATTGAGTCGCAACATGGTTTTATAAATGGCCGTTCATGTTTAACAAATTTGTTATCTTTTTATTCTAGCATTGTTGAGGCAGTTGATAGTGGTAAGGATTGCGATGTTGTGTACCATTAGCTTTTGATACAGTGCCACATGAAAGACTTATTAAGAAGATAGAGTCTCATGGTATTGGGGGTGCTATATTAAGCTGGATTAGGGCATGGCTATACCAAAGGAAACAAAGAGTTAGTATAAATGGGGTTAGGTCAGAGTGGGTAAATGTTGTAAGTGGGGTGCCTCAGGGCTCTGTCCTTGGACCTCTGTTGTTTATAATATATATAAATGATTTAGATTCAGGTTTGAGTAGCAACATTTGCAAATTTGCCGATGATACGAAAATCGGTAGGGAAATTAATTCGGAGGAGGACTCACTATCACTTCAAGTTGATCTAGATAGGGTTTAGAAATAGTCAAAGGATTGGCAAATGCAGTTTAATGCTGATAAATGTAAAGTTCTGAGGTTAGGTAATGATGATAGAGTTACAAGATACGAGCTAGATGGTGTTGAGATTGCGAAAGGGATCTGGGAGTTATGATTAGTAAGAATTTAAAACAAAAGTATCAATGCATGAATGTTCGTAATAAGGCGAATAGGACACTGGGATTTATTAATCGAAGCGTTAGTAACAAGACACCTGGTGTGGTTCTTAAGCTATATCTTGCTCTGGTGAGGCCCCATTTAGATTATGCAGTTCAGTTTTGGTCGCCGTCTTATAGAATGGATATAAATTCACTTGAACGTGTCCAACGTAGGATGACCAAGTTAATTCCCCATATTAGAAATCTTTCATATGAAGAAAGATTAACAAAGCTTAAGTTGCATTCACTGGAAAGGCGAAGAGTTAGGGGTGACATGATACAAGTGGATGAATGGGTTTACAAGTGGATGAATGGACATAACAAGGGGGATATTAATAGGGTATTAAAATTATCAACACAAGACAGAACACGAAACAATGGGTATAAATTGGATAAGTTTAGATTTAGGAAAGACTTGGGTAAATACTGGTTCAGTAACAGGGTTGTTGATTTGTGGAACCAATTGCCGCGTAACGTGGTGGAGGTGGTGTCCCTCGATTGTTTCAAGCGTGGGTTGGACAAGTATATGAGTGGGGTTTTGAAATGGTCAAAGGATTGGCAGATGCAGTTTAATGCTGATAAATGTAAAGTTCTGAGGTTAGGTAATGACGATAGAGTTACAAGATACGTGCTAGATGGTGTTGTGATTGCGAAGTCGGATTGCGAAAGGGATCTGGGAGTTATGATTAGTAAGAATTTAAAACAAAAGGATCAATGCATAAATGTTCGTAATAAGGCAAATCGGACACTTGGATTTATTAATCGCAGCGTTAGTAACAAGACACCTGGTGTGGTTCTCAAGCTATATCTTGCTCTAGTTAGGCCCCATTTAGATTATGCAGTTCAGTTTTGGTCGCCATATTATAGAATGGATATAAATTCACTTGAACGTGTCCAGCGTAGGATGACGCTGTTAATTCCCCAAATTAGAAATCTTTCATATGAAGGAAGATTAACTAAGCTTAAGTTGCATTCACTGGAAAGGCGAAGAGTTAGGGGTGACATGATAGAGGTTTACAAGTGGATGAATGGACATAACCGGGGGAATATTAATAGGGTATTAAAAGTATCAACACAGGACAGAACACGAAACAATGGATATAAATTGGATAAGTTTAGATTTAGGAAAGACTTGGGTAAATACTGGTTCAGTAACAGGGTTGTTGATTTGTGGAACCAATTGCCGCGTAACATTGTGGAGGTGGGGTCCCTCGATTGTTTCAAGCACGGGTTGGACAAGTATATGAGTGGGATTGGGTGGTTATAGAATAGGAGCTGCCTCGTTTGGGCCAATAGGCCTTCTGCAGTTACCTTTGTTCTTATGGATTGGGTGGTTATAGAATAGGAGCTGCCTCGTATGGGCCAATAGGCCTTCTGCAGTTACCTTTGTTATTATGTTCTTATTAATCGCAGCGTTAGTAACAAGACACCTGGTGTGGTTCTCAAGCTATATCTTGCTCTAGTTAGGCCCCATTTAGATTATGCAGTTCAGTTTTGGTCGCCATATTATAGAATGGATATAAATTCACTTGAACGTGTCCAGCGTAGGATGACTAATTTAATTCCCCAAATTAGAAATCTTTCATATGAAGAAAGATTAACAAAGCTTAAGTTGCATTCACTGGAAAGGCGAAGAGTTGGGGGTGACATGATAGAGGTTTACAAGTGGGTGAATGGACATAACAAAGGGGATATTAATAGGGTATTAAAAGTATCAACACAAGACAGAACACGAAACAATGGGTATAAATTGGATAAGTTTGGATTTAGGAAAGACTTGGGTAAATACGGGTTCAGTAACAGGGTTGTTGATTTGTGGAACCAATTACCGCGTAACGTGCTGGAGGTGGGGTCCCTCGATTGTTTCAAGCGCGGGTTGGGCAAGTATATGAGTGGGATTGGGTGGTTATAATTAGGAGGTGCCTCGTATGGCCCAATAGGCCTTCTGCAGTTGCTTTTGTTCTTATGTTCTTAACCACTGGTTCCAACGAGTTCGCAACAGCAACAACCCCAGCCCTCGGTAGAGGGTCCTTCGATTGTTTCAAGCTTCGGTTGGGACATGTATACGAGTGGGATTGGGTGGTTATAAAAAGCAGCTGCCTCGTTTAGGCCAATAGCAGCTGCCTCGTATAGGCCAATAGCATCTACCTTGTAGGGGCCAATTGCAGCTGCCTCGTATGGGCCAATTGCAGCTGCCTCGTATAGGCCAACAGCAGCTACCTTGTAGGGGCCAATTGCAGCTGCCTTGTATGGGCCAATAGCAGCTGCCTTGTATAGGCCAATAGCAGCTGCCTCGTATAGGCCAATAGCAGCTACCTTGTATGGGCCAATTGCAGCTGCCTTGTATGGGCCAATAGCAGCTGCCTCGTATAGGCCAATAGCAGCTGCCTCGTATAGGCCAATAGCAGCTATCTCGTATAGGCCAATAGCAGCTACGTTGTATGGGCCAATTGCAGCTGCCTCGTATAGGCCAATAGCAGCTGCCTCGTATAGGCCAACAGCAGCTACCTTGTAGGGGCCAATTGCAGCTGCCTTGTATGGGCCAATAGCAGCTGCCTCGTATGGGCCAATAGCAGCTGCCTCGTATGGACCAGACAGTACACGAAACACTCAGTATAAATTGGTTATGTTTAGATTTAGGAAAGACTTGGGTAAATACTGGTTCAGTAACAGGCATTTTGATTTGTGGAACCAATTGCTACGTAACGTGGTGGAGGTGATGTCCCTCGATTGTTTTAGGCGTGAGTTGGACATGTATGAGTGGAATTGGGTGGTAATTAATTGGAGCTGCCTCGTATGGGCCAATAGGCCTTCTGCAGTTACCTTTGTTCTCATGTAAATAGGGTTTTGAAATGGTCAAAAGATTGGCAGATGCAGTTTAATGCTGAAAAATATAAAGTTTAGAGTCTAGGTAATGATTCTAGAGTTACAAGATACGAGCTATATGGTGATGAGATTGCGAATCCTCGGAAGCTGTCCCGTAGCAGTTTATAGACAGCGTGACGCGATGGAGGCGCTGGTGTTACTGCTCTCGTCCAAGATGGTGATAGATGAGTCGACGCTGGTTCGCCTACAGCTGGAGTCGGTCTCCGACACTTTCACGCGCCACCCTCTTGTCCACGGCTCCTGTCGTCCGCCCCACCTCCAGGTTGACATTCTGGCCTGGAAAAACACTCGCATGGTTCTGCCACAGTGAGTGTACATTTACGACAACCACAATATGAAAATTAATGGCAACAAGGACACTTGTAACACAATGAGATTAGGTGTGCATAAAGCCTGAAAATTATGGGCTAACAGGCCCTTTTAATGTGCATTTTTGACCAATTAGCTATAAATGCAGTTTTTTAATTCCTAAGTTCGCACCCCTATACGCAGGTGTCATTAGAAGCAAAGCTAACTACACACAGTGACACCACATGAATATTTAACTGTCACTCTAAATGATTAAATTGCTTTAACCGAAATTGAACCATCGTCAAGCTGGTGTCCGTGCACCTCATTCAGGCCCTCACCTCTCCTCTACCCTCTACACCTATATATTACCCCACCCAAATAAGTCTTGATCACACCATCTGGTCACCATTTGGTCCGGGAGACATCTCCCGTCACGCAGGGTGCAGTCGCACCTCCACAGATCTCCAGTATCATCTATTGATACTGGTGATGGCTCAAAAGGGCCACCACTTACGAGCTATTCATGCCTGTGCCACCTTTTGGGTGGCTTCATCTTCATCTTAACACATTCACAAGGGAGACATCTCCCGTCATGCAGGGTGCATTCGCACCTCCACAGATCTCCAGTATCAGCTCCTGATACTGGTAATGGCTTAAAATGGCCACCACTTACGGGCTATTTATGCCCGTGCCACCTTTTGGGTGGCTTCATCTTCATCCTAACACATTCACAAGGGAGACATCTCCCGTCATGCAGGGTGCATTCGCACCTCCACAGATCTCCAGTATCAGCTCCTGATACTGGTAATGGCTTAAAAAATGGCCACCACTTACGGGCTATTTATGCCCGTGCCACCTTTTGGGTTGCTTCATCTTAACACATTTATAAGGGAGACATCTCCCGTCATGCAGGGTGCATTCGCACCTCCACAGATCTCCAGTATCAGCTCTTGATACTGGTAATGGCTTAAAAGGGCCACCACTTACGGGCTATTCATGCCCGTGCCACCTTTTGGGTGGCTTAATCTTCATCAATCAATCAATCAGTCTTGATCAGTTATTCACCCTTTTGGTTGGGCATTTCTTTATTACTTGTTGAATTAGAACATTTCTTTATTACTTGTCGATTCTGAGACAATGGATACAATCAAATATTCTCCCATGGATCTCGATATTTCTTTTCCAAAACTCCCACAATTTCTCATATCTATGGTTTGGAACTTCCCTTCATTAAATGATCCATACGAAATTCTAAGAGCAGTAAAATTGTCAGAGGAAAATCTTCATTATTTTATTACGAATGAGAGAGGTTCAGTGAGTTTATTTGTCAGTAAAATCCAGCTTGGAATTTTATGGATCTTAACTCTCTCCACGTATATGACGATGTTGGTTAGGATAACAGGGCAATGGGAGGACGTTATCTGGGAAATTATTAATCTTGCAAATACCTGGGCGACAAACAACAACTTAAATTTTGCCTCACTCGAGTCTACTGCCTTGAAATCCTGGGTACTCGCCATGTTCTGCGACCATGAAGCCTGCCCCAACCCGCACCTGCGGGTGGAACTGCTGCATTTGATCGGGATGTGGCCAGAGACGTACCTTCAGGATGCCGCCTCGGGTATGCAGGCAGCTGCAGGGTTGGTCAACACTAGCCACTACATAACTTTGGACCATCTGATGTCCGGTTACTTACATGCGAGTCTCTTTGATCCTCTCAAGAATGTGTTAGATAGCCTTAATAAATGGGGACACCTAGATGGTGTCGCTGCTGCAGCTGTGGATCAGGTAAGGAAACTTAAGATTGGAACAGAGGCATACTTTTTCAACCATCTGGTCCACCTTTTTAAGCAAATGGTGGAGGCTACTCTAGCGGAATATCGAGCTGGAATTAACAAAATGTGCTCCTGTATTGAAGGGAATTTTTGCACGTTCAACGAAATTTTGCATATCTATAAGATGTTGGTTGACACAACTCCCACAGCCTATGGGGTTCCCGGACTTGCTCAAGTCGCTGCAGAGTTCCTGGTTACTCTCACAGACTGCAGTTACAGTGTGCTCTGCATTACAGCTCAAGGATAGTAAACGTTCCAAGTATTCCAAAGAACTCGTCGCTGATTTAGGTGATATTTACCAAAAAATATCTGTAGAGGAAAGATTTACACCTGTTTTCCAGATTCTAAAACGTGACCATGCACAGCAGTTCTCACACCTTAGTAAACAGACAACAGATTTCTGCTTTTTCCATTATTTGTCAGGATCGCGTCAGGAATCCTCGGAAGCAGTCCCGGAGGAGTTTGTAGACAGCGTGACGCAGGTGGTGATGGAGGCGCCGGTGTTGCTGCTGTCGTCCAAGATGGTGATAGACGAGTCAACGCTGGTCCGCCTACTGCTGGAGTCGGCCTCCGACCCGTTCACCCGCCACCCTCTTGTCCACGGCTCCTTCAGTCGTCTGCCCCACCTCCAGGCTGACATTCTGGCCTGGAAAAACACTCGCAGGGCTCTGCCACAATGAGTGTACATTTACGACAACCACAATATGATAATTTATGGCAACAATGACACTTGCAATTTCGGCAACAGAGATAGCTGCAGGAAATTTGATTAAGACCAAACCACACGGATAGAGAAGCGCCTCCAACTTTGCCGCTTCTGCATCGTGTGAGTTAAGGTTTCGTCATCATTATATGTTATATATTCACGCATTTTTTATACTTCTGTAAATTTAATGACTTTAATCAATAAAACATGAAATGGACAGCCCACAGATTACCTTATTTAACCTATTTAACACAAACTTATGAATATTGAAGTGAAGAAATGTGCAAAATGGAGAAGTATGATTGTTGATTTATGAAACTTGAAGTGTCGTTGAATTGCTTCAAACGCAGGATAGACATAATTTCTTCTTAAATAGATGTAAGTCGGAATTCCTACTTAATTGTCTTAAACCAAAGCATTTTTCTGCATGTTGTTACAAAACTGTTAGAACTCAGATCCCTGATTGATTGGTAGAGTTTAACCCACACAAAAGGTGGGAATTTGGACCCAAATTCTGGCTCTCTGCACCTATTCGCAGTTTGAAATTCCGAATTTTTATACCAAAAATCTACCAATTACTGAAAGCAGCGGTGGGTCACATTTTGCCCAAACCCCCCTACAGATTTCAAAATATCCCAAACACCCAAGGATCAATGCATAAATGTTTAAGAATTTAAAACAAAAGGATCAATGCATAAATGTTCGTAATAAGGCAAATCGGACACTTGGATTTATTAATCGCAGCGTTAGTAACAAGACACCTGGTGTGGTTGTCAAGCTATATCTTGCTCTAGTTAGGCCCCATTTAGATTATGCAGTTCAGTTTTGGTCGCCATATTATAGAATGGATATAAATTCACTTGAACGTGTCCAGCGTAGGATAAGAACATAAGAACAAAGGTAACTGCAGAAGGCCTATTGGCCCATACGAGGCAGCTCCTATTCTATAACCACCCAATCCCACTCATACTTGTCCAACCCGTGCTTGAAACAATCGAGGGACCCCACCTCCACAATGTTACGCGGCAATTGGTTCCACAAATCAACAACCCTGTTACTGAACCAGTATTTACCCAAGTCTTTCCTAAATCTAAACTTATCCAATTTATATCCATTGTTTCGTGTTCTGTCCTGTGTTGATACTTTTAATACCCTATTAATATCCCCCCGGTTATGTCCATTCATCCACTTGTAAACCTCTATCATGTCACCCCTAACTCTTCGCCTTTCCAGTGAATGCAACTTAAGCTTTGTTAATCTTTCTTCATATGAAAGATTTCTAATTTGGGGAATTAACTTAGTCATCCTACGCTGGACACGTTCAAGTGAATTTATATCCATTCTATAATATGGCGACCAAAACTGAACTGCATAATCTAAATGGGGCCTAACTAGAGCAAGATATAGCTTGAGAACCACACCAGGTGTCTTGTTACTAACGCTGCGATTAATAAATCCAAGTGTCCGATTTGCCTTATTACGAACATTTATGCATTGATCCTTTTGTTTTAAATTCTTACTAATCATAACTCCCAGATCCCTTTCGCAATCCGACTTCGCAATCACAACACCATCTAGCTCGTATCTTGTAACTCTATCATCATTACCTAACCTCAGAACTTTACATTTATCAGCATTAAACTGCATCTGCCAATCCTTTGACCATTTCAAAACCCTATCTAGATCAACTTGAAGTGATAGTGAGTCCTCCTCCGAATTAATTTCCCTACCGATTTTCGTATCATCGGCAAATTTGCAAATGTTGCTTCTCAAACCTGAATCTAAATCATTTATATATATTATAAACAACAGAGGTCCCAGGACAGAGCCTTGAGGCACTCCACTTACAACATTTTCCCACTCTGACTTGATTCCATTTATACTAACTCTCTGTTTCCTTTGGTATAGCCATGCCCTAATCCAGCTTAATATAGCACCCCCAATACCATGAGACTCTATTTTTTTAATCAGTCTTTCATGTGGCACTGTATCAAAAGCTTTGCTAAAGTCAAGGTATACAACATCGCAATCCTTACCACTATCAACTGCCTCAACAATGCTAGAATAAAAAGATAACAAATTTGTTAAACATGAACGGCCATTTATAAAACCATGTTGCGACTCAATTATTAATTTATGTTTTTCAAGATGAAGACGAATTTTATTTGCTATTATAGATTCGAGTAACTTTCCCACAATAGACGTTAGGCTAATTGGTCGATAGTTAGACGCAAGTGATCTATCTCCTTTCTTAAAAACTGGTATCACATTAGCAACTTTCCAAAACTCTGGCACTCTGCCTGACTCTATTGATTTATTAAATATGGTTGACAGTGGGTCATAAGAACATAAGAACAAAGGTAACTGCAGAAGGCCTATTGGCCCATACGAGGCAGCTCCTATTCTATAACCACCCAATCCCACTCATATACTTGTCCAACCCGCGCTTGAAACAATCGAGGGACCCCACCTCCACCACGTTACGCGGCAATTGGTTCCACAAATCTACAACCCTGTTACTGAACCAGTATTTACCCAAGTCTTTCCTAAATCTAAACTTATCCAATTTATACCCATTGTTTCGTGTTCTGTCCTGTGTTGATACTTTTAATACCCTATTAATATCCCCCTTGTTATGTCCATTCACCCACTTGTAAACCTCTATCATGTCGCCCCTAACTCTTCGCCTTTCCAGTGAATGCAACTTAAGCTTTGTTAATCTTTCTTCATATGAAAGATTTCTAATTTGGGGAATTAACTTAGTCATCCTACGCTGGATACGTTCAAGTGAATTTATATCCATTCTATAATATGGTGACCAAAACTGAACTGCATAATCTAAATGGGGCCTAACTAGAGCAAGATATAGCTTGAGAACCACACCAGGTGTCTTGTTACATAAGAACATAAGAATAACATAAGAACAAAGGTAACTGCAGAAGGCCTATTGGCCCATACGAGGCAGCTCCTATTCTATAACCACCCAATCCCACTCATATACTTGTCCAACCCGTGCTTGAAACAATCGAGGGACCCCACCTCCACAATGTTACGCGGCAATTGGTTCCACAAATCAACAACCCTGTTACTGAACCAGTATTTACCCAAGTCTTTCCTAAATCTAAACTTATCCAATTTATATCCATTGTTTCGTGTTCTGTCCTGTGTTGATACTTTTAATACCCTATTAATATCCCCCCGGTTATGTCCATTCATCCACTTGTAAACCTCTATCATGTCACCCCTAACTCTTCGCCTTTCCAGTGAATGCAACTTAAGCTTTGTTAATCTTTCTTCATATGAAAGATTTCTAATTTGGGGAATTAACTTAGTCATCCTACGCTGGACACGTTCAAGTGAATTTATATCCATTCTATAATATGGCGACCAAAACTGAACTGCATAATCTAAATGGGGCCTAACTAGAGCAAGATATAGCTTGAGAACCACACCAGGTGTCTTGTTACTAACGCTGCGATTAATAAATCCAAGTGTCCGATTTGCCTTATTACGAACATTTATGCATTGATCCTTTTGTTTTAAATTCTTACTAATCATAACTCCCAGATCCCTTTCGCAATCCGACTTCGCAATCACAACACCATCTAGCTCGTATCTTGTAACTCTATCATCATTACCTAACCTCAGAACTTTACATTTATCAGCATTAAACTGCATCTGCCAATCCTTTGACCATTTCAAAACCCTATCTAGATCAACTTGAAGTGATAGTGAGTCCTCCTCCGAATTAATTTCCCTACCGATTTTCGTATCATCGGCAAATTTGCAAATGTTGCTACTCAAACCTGAATCTAAATCATTTATATATATTATAAACAACAGAGGTCCCAGGACAGAGCCTTGAGGCACTCCACTTACAACATTTTCCCACTCTGACTTGATTCCATTTATACTAACTCTCTGTTTCCTTTGGTATAGCCATGCCCTAATCCAGCTTAATATAGCACCCCCAATACCATGAGACTCTATTTTTTTAATCAGTCTTTCATGTGGCACTGTATCAAAAGCTTTGCTAAAGTCAAGGTATACAACATCGCAATCCTTACCACTATCAACTGCCTCAACAATGCTAGAATAAAAAGATAACAAATTTGTTAAACATGAACGGCCATTTATAAAACCATGTTGCGACTCAATTATTAATTTATGTTTTTCAAGATGAAGACGAATTTTATTTGCTATTATAGATTCGAGTAACTTTCCCACAATAGACGTTAGGCTAATTGGTCGATAGTTAGACGCAAGTGATCTATCTCCTTTCTTAAAAACTGGTATCACATTAGCAACTTTCCAAAACTCTGGCACTCTGCCTGACTCTATTGATTTATTAAATATGGTTGACAGTGGGTCATAAGAACATAAGAACAAAGGTAACTGCAGAAGGCCTATTGGCCCATACGAGGCAGCTCCTATTCTATAACCACCCAATCCCACTCATATACTTGTCCAACCCGCGCTTGAAACAATCGAGGGACCCCACCTCCACCACGTTACGCGGCAATTGGTTCCACAAATCTACAACCCTGTTACTGAACCAGTATTTACCCAAGTCTTTCCTAAATCTAAACTTATCCAATTTATACCCATTGTTTCGTGTTCTGTCCTGTGTTGATACTTTTAATACCCTATTAATATCCCCCTTGTTATGTCCATTCACCCACTTGTAAACCTCTATCATGTCGCCCCTAACTCTTCGCCTTTCCAGTGAATGCAACTTAAGCTTTGTTAATCTTTCTTCATATGAAAGATTTCTAATTTGGGGAATTAACTTAGTCATCCTACGCTGGATACGTTCAAGTGAATTTATATCCATTCTATAATATGGTGACCAAAACTGAACTGCATAATCTAAATGGGGCCTAACTAGAGCAAGATATAGCTTGAGAACCACACCAGGTGTCTTGTTACATAAGAACATAAGAAGAACATAAGAACAAAGGTAACTGCAGAAGGCCTATTGGCCCATACGAGGCAGCTCCTATTCTATAACCACCCAATCCCACTCATATACTTGTCCAACCCGTGCTTGAAACAATCGAGGGACCCCACCTCCACAATGTTACGCGGCAATTGGTTCCACAAATCAACAACCCTGTTACTGAACCAGTATTTACCCAAGTCTTTCCTAAATCTAAACTTATCCAATTTATATCCATTGTTTCGTGTTCTGTCCTGTGTTGATACTTTTAATACCCTATTAATATCCCCCCGGTTATGTCCATTCATCCACTTGTAAACCTCTATCATGTCACCCCTAACTCTTCGCCTTTCCAGTGAATGCAACTTAAGCTTTGTTAATCTTTCTTCATATGAAAGATTTCTAATTTGGGGAATTAACTTAGTCATCCTACGCTGGACACGTTCAAGTGAATTTATATCCATTCTATAATATGGCGACCAAAACTGAACTGCATAATCTAAATGGGGCCTAACTAGAGCAAGATATAGCTTGAGAACCACACCAGGTGTCTTGTTACTAACGCTGCGATTAATAAATCCAAGTGTCCGATTTGCCTTATTACGAACATTTATGCATTGATCCTTTTGTTTTAAATTCTTACTAATCATAACTCCCAGATCCCTTTCGCAATCCGACTTCGCAATCACAACACCATCTAGCTCGTATCTTGTAACTCTATCATCATTACCTAACCTCAGAACTTTACATTTATCAGCATTAAACTGCATCTGCCAATCCTTTGACCATTTCAAAACCCTATCTAGATCAACTTGAAGTGATAGTGAGTCCTCCTCCGAATTAATTTCCCTACCGATTTTCGTATCATCGGCAAATTTGCAAATGTTGCTACTCAAACCTGAATCTAAATCATTTATATATATTATAAACAACAGAGGTCCCAGGACAGAGCCTTGAGGCACTCCACTTACAACATTTTCCCACTCTGACTTGATTCCATTTATACTAACTCTCTGTTTCCTTTGGTATAGCCATGCCCTAATCCAGCTTAATATAGCACCCCCAATACCATGAGACTCTATTTTTTTAATCAGTCTTTCATGTGGCACTGTATCAAAAGCTTTGCTAAAGTCAAGGTATACAACATCGCAATCCTTACCACTATCAACTGCCTCAACAATGCTAGAATAAAAAGATAACAAATTTGTTAAACATGAACGGCCATTTATAAAACCATGTTGCGACTCAATTATTAATTTATGTTTTTCAAGATGAAGACGAATTTTATTTGCTATTATAGATTCGAGTAACTTTCCCACAATAGACGTCGGGTCACAAAGCTCCTCTTTGCATTCTTTAAGCACTCTAGCAAACACTTCATCCGGCCCTGGGGATTTGTTTGGTTTGAGTTTTACTATTTGTTTAAGAACATCCTCCCTGGTAACTGCTAAACTCGTCAACCTGTCCTCGTCCCCACCCACATAGACTTGTTCGGCTGAAGGCATATTGTTAAGTTCCTCTTTAGTAAATACAGATACAAAATATTTATTAAAAATACTACTCATCTCTTCATCACTATCTGTTATTTGACCTGTCTCAGTTTTTAATGGACCTATCCTTTCCCTAGTCTTAGTACGATATAACTGAAAAAACCCTTTAGGATTTGTCTTTGCTTGCCCTGCTATGCGAACTTCATAGTTTCTTTTTGCTTTCCTTATCTCTTTTTTAACATTTCTAACCAGTTGTACGAATTCCTGTTCTAAAGTGACCTCCCCATTTTTAATCCTTTTGTACCAAGCTCTCTTTTTACCTATAAGGTTCTTCAAATTCTTTGTTATCCACTTTGGGTCATTAGTATACGATCTATTCAATTTGTATGGTATACTACGTTCCTGTGCTTTGTTTAGAATATTCTTAAATAAGTTATATATTGAATCCACATCGAAATCCCCATTTAAGTCACCTATCGCTGGGTTCATGTCTCGCTCCAAGACCGGCCCACACCCCATACCCAAGCCTTTCCAATCAATTTGACCCAAAAAATTTCTTAGGCTATTAAAATCAGCTTTTCGAAAATCTGGCACTTTAACAGAATTTTCTCCTACTGGTCTATTCCATTCTATGCTAAATCTGATTTCTTTGTGATCACTGCTCCCTAGCTCACTCCCTATTTCGATGTCATTAATTTGCGTTTCCCTGTTAGTTAACACTAAATCTAAAATATTATTTTCCCGTGTTGGTTCCTTAATGTGTTGCGTAAGAAAGCAATCGTCAATTAATTCTAGAAAATCTTCTGCTTCACTATTCCCTGTTTTGTTCAACCAGTTTATTCCGCTAAAATTAAAGTCACCCATGACATAAATACTGTTAGATCTAGATGCTCTAGATATTTCATCCCATAGATGCTTTGCTTCCATTCTGTCTAAATTTGGTGGCCTATATATTACTCCTATTATAATATTATTAGCTTTTTCGTTTAATTCAATCCAAATAGTTTCTGTGTGTGGCTCTGTTTTGATTCCCTCTTTGAGACTACATATCAAATTGTCCCTAACATATATGGCTACTCCACCTCCTCGTCTAATATATCTATCTGTGTGAAATAGTTTAAATCCATATATTTGATATTCAGCTAATAGTTCTCTATTTTCTACATTCATCCACGTTTCGGTAAATGCAATAATATCTATTTTTTCTGTGCAGACAAGAGCATTTAATTCGTTAATTTTATTTCTTAGACTTCTACTGTTAGTGTAATATACCCTAAGTGAATTGTTATTTTGCGGACCTTCTCTTTCCCTGATCGTTTTGCCAATTCCTTTCTCCCACAAACACATACTTTTATTACCTCCTTCCTCCAAATCAATTCCCATACCTCTATCTACTAACAGTTTAAACCCAAACAAACACCTCTAACCACTTCTTCTAGCGAGTTCGCAACAGCAACAACCCCAGCTCTCGATAGATGCACCCCATCACGAGCATACATTTCATTTCTTCCATAGAAGTGTTCCCAGTTGTCTATGAAAGATATTGCATTTGATTTGCAATATCTTTCCAGCCGGCAATTGACACCAAGTGCCCTCGATATCCATTCATTTCCCACTCCCTTTTTTGGAAGAATGCCACATATGATCAGGATTCCTCCCTTGCTCCTAACTAACTCTATGGCTGTTTTATACCTCTGAATCAGTTCCTCACTCCTGACTCGACCAACATCATTTCCTCCCACGCTAATGCAAATAATGGGATTGTTCCCATTACCAGCCATAATAAGAACATAAGAACAAAGGTAACTGCAGAAGGCCTATTGGCCCATACGAGGCAGCTCCTATTCTATAACCACCCAATCCCACTCATATACTTGTCCAACCCGTGCTTGAAACAATCGAGGGACCCCACCTCCACAATGTTACGCGGCAATTGGTTCCACAAATCAACAACCCTGTTACTGAACCAGTATTTACCCAAGTCTTTCCTAAATCTAAACTTATCCAATTTATATCCATTGTTTCGTGTTCTGTCCTGTGTTGATACTTTTAATACCCTATTAATATCCCCCCGGTTATGTCCATTCATCCACTTGTAAACCTCTATCATGTCACCCCTAACTCTTCGCCTTTCCAGTGAATGCAACTTAAGCTTTGTTAATCTTTCTACATATGAAAGATTTCTAATTTGGGGAATTAACTTAGTCATCCTACGCTGGACACGTTCAAGTGAATTTATATCCATTCTATAATATGGCGACCAAAACTGAACTGCATAATCTAAATGGGGCCTAACTAGAGCAAGATATAGCTTGAGAACCACACCAGGTGTCTTGTTACTAACGCTGCGATTAATAAATCCAAGTGTCCGATTTGCCTTATTACGAACATTTATGCATTGATCCTTTTGTTTTAAATTCTTACTAATCATAACTCCCAGATCCCTTTCGCAATCCGACTTCGCAATCACAACACCATCTAGCTCGTATCTTGTAACTCTATCATCATTACCTAACCTCAGAACTTTACATTTATCAGCATTAAACTGCATCTGCCAATCCTTTGACCATTTCAAAACCCTATCTAGATCAACTTGAAGTGATAGTGAGTCCTCCTCCGAATTAATTTCCCTACCGATTTTCGTATCATCGGCAAATTTGCAAATGTTGCTACTCAAACCTGAATCTAAATCATTTATATATATTATAAACAACAGAGGTCCCAGGACAGAGCCCTGAGGCACTCCACTTACAACATTTTCCCACTCTGACTTGATTCCATTTATACTAACTCTCTGTTTCCTTTGGTATAGCCATAAGAACATAAGAACAAAGGTAACTGCAGAAGGCCTATTGGCCCATACGAGGCAGCTCCTATTCTATAACCACCCAATCCCACTCATATACTTGTCCAACCCGTGCTTGAAACAATCGAGGGACCCCACCTCCACAATGTTACGCGGCAATTGGTTCCACAAATCAACAACCCTGTTACTGAACCAGTATTTACCCAAAATAATATCATTCATGTTGTTTATAATATCACCAATGCCAGCTCCGGGATAGCAAACCCTTAACCTGTTCCCCCTATCTCTAGCACAAAACGTTCTATCCAAATACCTTATCTGGGAATCTCCCACAACTAATGTTTGCTTAGGTACTTCCTTTACTTTCTGAGGGGCCTGCGCTTCCTTTCTCTTCGTTGCTTTCCCTTTTGCGCGATCCACAGTCTCTCCACAGCACTCGTCCTCCAAAACGTCAAATGAATTTGAAGTTGCTATGGCGTTTGAAGGCGGCTTTATCAAAGTCTTCTTAAGGCCCCTGTCTTTCGCAACTCTCCAAGACGAGGTCCCTTTACTGCTGGTCTCCTCCTTCGTTACTTCTCGTTGTTTTTTAAGCTGACGCACCTCCTCCCGCAGAGAGTCCAACTCTGTCCTCAGGGCTCCCACTAGAGTCACCAGGTCCTTCACTACAACTTCCATATTGCTATGATAATATAACAACGATAAACCAAGAACCAAGAACCAAGAGAAAGAACCAAGAACCACTAAGGATGACTAAGTTAATTCCCCAAATTAGAAATCTTTCATATGAAGAAAGATTAACAAAGCTTAAGTTGCATTCACTGGAAAGGCGAAGAGTTAGGGGTGACATGATAGAGGTTTACAAGTGGATGAATGGACATAACCGGGGGGATATTAATAGGGTATTAAAAGTATCAACACAGGACAGAACACGAAACAATGGATATAAATTGGATAAGTTTAGATTTAGGAAAGACTTGGGTAAATACTGGTTCAGTAACAGGGTTGTTGATTTGTGGAACCAATTGCCGCGTAACATTGTGGAGGTGGGGTCCCTCGATTGTTTCAAGCACGGGTTGGACAAGTATATGAGTGGGATTGGGTGGTTATAGAATAGGAGCTGCCTCGTATGGGCTAATAGGCCTTCTGCAGTTACCTTTGTTCTTATGTTCTTATGTTCTTATCCCAAATTCGATACCTGAGCCATATTTTGGATCCAAATTCTGGCTCTCTGCACCTATTCGGCGTTTGAAATTCCGAATTTTTATACCAAAAATCTGCCAATTACTGCAAGCGGCGGTGGGTCACATTTTGCCCAAACCCCCCTGCAGTTTTCAAAATATCCGAAACATCCCATATTCGATACCTGAGCCATATTTTGGACCCAAATTCTGGCTCTCTGCACCTATTCGCAGTTTGAAATTCCGAATTTTTATACCAAAAATCTACCAATTACTGAAAGCGGCGGTGGGTCACATTTCGCCCAAACACCCCAACAGTTTTCAAAATATCCCAAAAATCCCAAATTCGATACCTGAGCCATATTTTGGACCCAAATTCTGGCTTTCTGGACCTATTCGCAGTTTGAAATTCCGACTTTTTTTACCCAAAATCTGCCAATCTCCTTTCTTAAAAACTGGTATCACACATGTTACCAGGGAGGATGTTCTTAAACAAATAGTAAAACTCAAACCAAACAAATCCCCAGGATGAAGTGTTGGCCAGGATGCTTAAAGAATGCAAAGAGGAGTTTTGTGACCCACTGTCAACCATATTTAATAAATCAATAGAGTCAGGCTGAGTGCCAGAGTTTTGGAAAGTTGCTAATGTGATACCAGTTTTTAAGAAAGGAGATAGATCACTTGCGTCTAACTATCGACCAATTAGCCTAACGTCTATTGTGGGAAAGTTACTCGAATCTATAATAGCAAATAAAATTCGTCTTCATCTTGAAAAACATAAATTAATAATTGAGTCGCAACATGGTTTTATAAATGGCCGTTCATGTTTAACAAATTTGTTATCTTTTTATTCTAGCATTGTTGAGGCAGTTGATAGTGGTAAGGATTGCGATGTTGTGTACCTTGACTTTAGCAAAGCTTTTGATACAGTGCCACATGAAAGACTTATTAAGAAGATAGAGTCTCATGGTATTGGGGGTGCTATATTAAGCTGGATTAGGGCATGGCTATACCAAAGGAAACATAAGAACATAAGAACAAAGGTAACTGCAGAAGGCCTATTGGCCCATACGAGGCAGCTCCTATTCTATAACCACCCAATCCCACTCATATACTTGTCCAACCCGTGCTTGAAACAATCGAGGGACCCCACCTCCACAATGTTACGCGGCAATTGGTTCCACAAATCAACAACCCTGTTACTGAACCAGTATTTACCCAAGTCTTTCCTAAATCTAAACTTATCCAATTTATATCCATTGTTTCGTGTTCTGTCCTGTGTTGATACTTTTAATACCCTATTAATATCCCCCCGGTTATGTCCATTCATCCACTTGTAAACCTCTATCATGTCACCCCTAACTCTTCGCCTTTCCAGTGAATGCAACTTAAGCTTTGTTAATCTTTCTTCATATGAAAGATTTCTAATTTGGGGAATTAACTTAGTCATCCTACGCTGGACACGTTCAAGTGAATTTATATCCATTCTATAATATGGCGACCAAAACTGAACTGCATAATCTAAATGGGGCCTAACTAGAGCAAGATATAGCTTGAGAACCACACCAGGTGTCTTGTTACTAACGCTGCGATTAATAAATCCAAGTGTCCGATTTGCCTTATTACGAACATTTATGCATTGATCCTTTTGTTTTAAATTCTTACTAATCATAACTCCCAGATCCCTTTCGCAATCCGACTTCGCAATCACAACACCATCTAGCTCGTATCTTGTAACTCTATCATCATTACCTAACCTCAGAACTTTACATTTATCAGCATTAAACTGCATCTGCCAATCCTTTGACCATTTCAAAACCCTATCTAGATCAACTTGAAGTGATAGTGAGTCCTCCTCCGAATTAATTTCCCTACCGATTTTCGTATCATCGGCAAATTTGCAAATGTTGCTACTCAAACCTGAATCTAAATCATTTATATATATTATAAACAACAGAGGTCCCAGGACAGAGCCTTGAGGCACTCCACTTACAACATTTTCCCACTCTGACTTGATTCCATTTATACTAACTCTCTGTTTCCTTTGGTATAGCCATGCCCTAATCCAGCTTAATATAGCACCCCCAATACCATGAGACTCTATTTTTTTACTCAGTCTTTCATGTGGCACTGTATCAAAAGCTTTGCTAAAGTCAAGGTATACAACATCGCAATCCTTACCACTATCAACTGCCTCAACAATGCTAGAATAAAAAGATAACAAATTTGTTAAACATGAACGGCCATTTATAAAACCATGTTGCGACTCAATTATTAATTTATGTTTTTCAAGATGAAGACGAATTTTATTTGCTATTATAGATTCGAGTAACTTTCCCACAATAGACGTTAGGCTAATTGGTCGATAGTTAGACGCAAGTGATCTATCTCCTTTCTTAAAAACTGGTATCACATTAGCAACTTTCCAAAACTCTGGCACTCTGCCTGACTCTATTGATTTATTAAATATGGTTGACAGTGGGTCACAAAGCTCCTCTTTGCATTCTTTAAGCACCCTAGCAAACACTTCATCCGGCCCTGGGGATTTGTTTGGTTTGAGTTTTACTATTTGTTTAAGAACATCCTCCCTGGTAACTGCTAAACTCGTCAACCTGTCCTCGTCCCCACCCACATAGACTTGTTCGGCTGAAGGCATATTGTTAAGTTCCTCTTTAGTAAATACAGATACAAAATATTTATTAAAAATACTACTCATCTCTTCATCACTATCAGTTATTTGACCTGTCTCAGTTTTTAATGGACCTATCCTTTCCCTAGTCTTAGTACGATATAACTGAAAAAACCCTTTAGGATTTGTCTTTGCTTGCCCTGCTATGCGAACTTCATAGTTTCTTTTTGCTTTCCTTATCTCTTTTTTAACATTTCTAACCAGTTGTACGAATTCCTGTTCTAAAGTGACCTCCCCATTTTTAATCCTTTTGTACCAAGCTCTCTTTTTACCTATAAGGTTCTTCAAATTCTTTGTTATCCACTTTGGGTCATTAGTATACGATCTATTCAATTTGTATGGTATACTACGTTCCTGTGCTTTGTTTAGAATATTCTTAAATAAGTTATATATTGAATCCACATCGAAATCCCCATTTAAGTCACCTATCGCTGGGTTCATGTCTCGCTCCAAGACCGGCCCACACCCCATACCCAAGCCTTTCCAATCAATTTGACCCAAAAAATTTCTTAGGCTATTAAAATCAGCTTTTCGAAAATCTGGCACTTTAACAGAATTTTCTCCTACTGGTCTATTCCATTCTATGCTAAATCTGATTTCTTTGTGATCACTGCTCCCTAGCTCACTCCCTATTTCGATGTCATTAATTTGCGTTTCCCTGTTAGTTAACACTAAATCTAAAATATTATTTTCCCGTGTTGGTTCCTTAATGTGTTGCGTAAGAAAGCAATCGTCAATTAATTCTAGAAAATCTTCTGCTTCACTATTCCCTGTTTTGTTCAACCAGTTTATTCCGCTAAAATTAAAGTCACCCATGACATAAATACTGTTAGATCTAGATGCTCTAGATATTTCATCCCATAGATGCTTTGCTTCCATTCTGTCTAAATTTGGTGGCCTATATATTACTCCTATTATAATATTATTAGCTTTTTCGTTTAATTCAATCCAAATAGTTTCTGTGTGTGGCTCTGTTTTGATTCCCTCTTTGAGACTACATTTCAAATTGTCCCTAACATATATGGCTACTCCACCTCCTCGTCTAATATATCTATCTGTGTGAAATAGTTTAAATCCATATATTTGATATTCAGCTAATAGTTCTCTATTTTCTACATTCATCCACGTTTCGGTAAGTGCAATAATATCTATTTTTTCTGTGCAGACAAGAGCATTTAATTCGTTAATTTTATTTCTTAGACTTCTACTGTTAGTGTAATATACCCTAAGTGAATTGTTATTTTGCGGACCTTCTCTTTCCCTGATCGTTTTGCCAATTCCTTTCTCCCACAAACACATACTTTTATTACCTCCTTCCTCCAAATCAATTCCCATACCTCTATCTACTAACAGTTTAAACCCAAACAAACACCTCTAACCACTTCTTCTAACGAGTTCGCAACAGCAACAACCCCAGCTCTCGATAGATGCACCCCATCACGAGCATACATTTCACTTCTTCCATAGAAGTGTTCCCAGTTGTCTATGAAAGATATTGCATTTGATTTGCAATATCTTTCCAGCCGGCAATTGACACCAAGTGCCCTCGATATCCATTCATTTCCCACTCCCTTTCTTGGAAGAATGCCACATATGATCGGGATTCCTCCCTTGCTCCTAACTAACTCTATGGCTGTTTTATACCTCTGAATCAGTTCCTCACTCCTGACTCGACCAACATCATTTCCTCCCACGCTAATGCAAATAATGGGATTGTTCCCATTACCAGCCATAATATCATTCATGTTGTTTATAATATCACCAATGCCAGCTCCGGGATAGCAAACCCTTAACCTGTTCCCCCTATCTCTAGCACAAAACGTTCTATCCAAATACCTTATCTGGGAATCTCCCACAACTAATGTTTGCTTAGGTACTTCCTTTACTTTCTGAGGGGCCTGCGCTTCCTTTCTCTTCGTTGCTTTCCCTTTTGCGCGATCCACAGTCTCTCCACAGCACTCGTCCTCCAAAACGTCAAATGAATTTGAAGTTGCTATGGCGTTTGAAGGCGGCTTTATCAAAGTCTTCTTAAGGCCCCTGTCTTTCGCAACTCTCCAAGACGAGGTCCCTTTACTGCTGGTCTCCTTCTCCTTCTTTACTGCTGGTCTCCTCCTCCTTCGAAACAGAGAGTTAGTATAAATGGGGTTAAGTCAGAGTGGGTAAATGTTGTAAGTGGGGTGCCTCAGGGCTCTGTCCTGGGACCTCTGTTGTTTATAATATATATAAACGATTTAGATTCAGGTTTGAGTAGCAACATTTGCAAATTTGCCGATGATACGAAAATCGGTAGGGAAATTAATTCGGAGGAGGACTCACTATCACTTCAAGTTGATCTAGATAGGGTTTAGAAATAGTCAAAGGATTGGCAAATGCAGTTTAATGCTGATAAATGTAAAGTTCTGAGGTTAGGTAATGATGATAGAGTTACAAGATACGAGCTAGATGGTGTTGAGATTGCGAAAGGGATCTGGGAGTTATGATTAGTAAGAATTTAAAACAAAAGTATCAATGCATGAATGTTCGTAATAAGGCGAATATGACACTGGGATTTATTAATCGAAGCGTTAGTAACAAGTCACCTGGTGTGGTTCTTAAGCTATATCTTGCTCTGGTGAGGCCCCATTTAGATTATGCAGTTCAGTTTTGGTCGCCGTCTTATAGAATGGATATAAATTCACTTAAACGTGTCCAACGTAGGATGACCAAGTTAATTCCCCATATTAGAAATCTTTCATATGAAGAAAGATTAACAAAGCTTAAGTTTAAGTTTAATGCTGATAAATGTAAAGTTCTGAGGTTAGGTAATGATGATAGAGTTACAAGATACGAGCTAGATGGTGTTGTGATTGCGAAGTCGGATTGCGAAAGGGATCTGGGAGTTATGATTAGTAAGAATTTAAAACAAAAGGATCAATGCATAAATGTTCGTAATAAGGCAAATCGGACACTTGGATTTATTAATCGCAGCGTTAGTAACAAGACACCTGGTGTGGTTCTCAAGCTATATCTTGCTCTAGTTAGGCCCCATTTAGATTATGCAGTTCAGTTTTGGTCGCCATATTATAGAATGGATATAAATTCACTTGAACGTGTCCAGCGTAGGATGACTAAGTTAATTCCCCAAATTAGAAATCTTTCATATGAAGAAAGATTAACAAAGCTTAAGTTGCATTCACTGGAAAGGCGAAGAGTTAGGGGTGCCATGATAGAGGTTTACAAGTGGATGAATGGACATAACCGGGGGGATATTAATAGGGTATTAAAAGTATCAACACAGGACAGAACACGAAACAATGGATATAAATTGGATAAGTTTAGATTTAGGAAAGACTTGGGTAAATACTGGTTCAGTAACAGGGTTGTTGATTTGTGGAACCAATTGCCGCGTAACATTGTGGAGGTGGGGTCCCTCGATTGTTTCAAGCACGGGTTGGACAAGTATATGAGTGGGATTGGGTGGTTATAGAATAGGAGCTGCCTCGTATGGGCCAATAGGCCTTCTGCAGTTACCTTTGTTCTTATGTTCTTATGTTCTTAAGTTGCATTCACTGGAAAGGCGAAGAGTTAGGGGTGACATGATACAAGTGGATGAATGGGTTTACAAGTTGATGAATGGACATAACAAGGGGGATATTAATAGGGTATTAAAATTATCAACACAAGACAGAACACGAAACAATGGGTATAAATTGGATAAGTTTAGATTTAGGAAAGACTTGGGTAAATACTGGTTCAGTAACAGGGTTGTTGATTTGTGGAACCAATTGCCGCGTAACGTGGTGGAGGTGGTGTCCCTCGATTGTTTCAAGCGTGGGTTGGACAAGTATATGAGTGGGATTGGGTGGTTATAGAATAGGAGCTGCCTCGTATGGGCCAATAGGCCTTCTGCAGTTACCTTTGTTATTATGTTCTTATTAATCGCAGCGTTAGTAACAAGACACCTGGTGTGGTTCTCAAGTTATATCTTGCTCTAGTTAGGCCCCATTTAGATTATGCAGTTCAGTTTTGGTCGCCATATTATAGAATGGATATAAATTCACTTGAACGTGTCCAGCGTAGGATGACTAAGTTAATTCCCCAAATTAGAAATCTTTCATATGAAGAAAGATTAACAAAGCTTAAGTTGCATTCACTGGAAAGGCGAAGAGTTGGGGGGTGACATGATAGAGGTTTACAAGTGGGTGAATGGACATAACAAAGGGGATATTAATTGGGTATTAAAAGTATCAACACAAGACAGAACACGAAACAATGGGTATAAATTGGATAAGTTTGGATTTAGGAAAGACTTGGGTAAATACGGGTTCAGTAACAGGGTTGTTGATTTGTGGAACCAATTACCGCGTAACGTGCTGGAGGTGGGGTCCCTCGATTGTTTCAAGCGCGGGTTGGGCAAGTATATGAGTAGGATTGGGTGGTTATAAATAGGAGGTGCCTCGTATGGCCCAATAGGCCTTCTGCAGTTGATTTTGTTCTTATGTTCTTAACCACTGGTTCCAACGAGTTCGCAACAGCAACAACCCCAGCCCTCAGTAGAGGGTCCTTCGATTGTTTCAAGCTTCGGTTGGGACATGTATACGAGTGGGATTGGGTGGTTATAAAAAGCAGCTGCCTCGTTTATTCCAATAGCATCTACCTTGTAGGGGCCAATTGCAGCTGCCTCGTATGGGCCAATTGCAGCTGCCTCGTATAGGCCAACAGCAGCTACCTTGTAGGGGCCAATTGCAGCTGCCTTGTATGGGCCAATAGCAGCTGCCTCGTATAGGCCAATAGCAGCTGCCTCGTATAGGCCAATAGCAGCTACCTTGTATGGGCCAATTGCAGCTGCCTTGTATGGGCCAATAGCAGCTGCCTCGTATAGGCCAATAGCAGCTGCCTCGTATAGGCCAATAGCAGCTATCTCGTATAGGCCAATAGCAGCTACGTTGTATGGGCCAATTGCAGCTGCCTCGTATAGGCCAATAGCAGCTGCCTCGTATAGGCCAACAGCAGCTACCTTGTAGGGGCCAATTGCAGCTGCCTTGTATGGGCCAATAGCAGCTTTAAAACTTTTATTAGCAGCTTTTATTAGCAGAATAAAATTCGTCTTCATCTTGAAAAACATAAATTAATAATTGAGTCGCAACATTGTTTTATAAATGGCCGTTCATGTTTAACAAATTTGTTATATTTTTATTCTAGCATAGTTGAGGCAATTGATAGTGGTAAGGATTGTGATGTTGTGGACCTTGACATTAGCAAAGCTTTTGATACAGTGCCACATGAAAGACCGATTAAAAAGATAGAGGCTCATGGTATTGGGGGTGCTATATTAAGCTGGATTAGGGCATGGTTATACCAAAGGAAACAGAGAGTTAGTATAAATGGAGTCAAGTCAGAGTGGGAAAATGTTGTAAGTGGAGTGCCTCAGGGCTCTGTCCTGGGACCTCTGTTGTTTATAATATATATAAATGATTTAGATTCAGGTTTGAGTAGCAACATTTGCAAATTTGCCGATGATACGAAAATCGGCAGTGAAATTAATTCGGAGGAGGACTCACTATCACTTTAAGTTGATCTAGGTAGGGTTTTGAAATGGTCAAAGGATTGACAGATGCAGTTTAATGCTGATAAATGGGTATTTGGGTATTTGGGTAAATACTGGTTCAGTAACAGGGTTGTTGATTTGTGGAACCGCGTAACGTGCTGGAGGTGGGGTCCCTCGATTGTTTCAAGCGCGGGTTGGACAAGTATATGAGTGGGATTGGGTGGTTATAAATAGGAGCTGCCTCGTATGGGCCAATAGGCCTTCTGCAGTTGCCTTTGTTCTTATGTTCTTATGTTCTTATGTTCTTAGCTGCCTCGTATGGGCCAATAGCAGCTGCCTCGTATGGACCAGACAGTACACGAAACACTCAGTATAAATTGGTTATGTTTAGATTTAGGAAAGACTTGGGTAAATACTGGTTCAGTAACAGGCATTTTGATTTGTGGAACCAATTGCTACGTAACGTGGTGGAGGTGATGTCCCTCGATTGTTTCAAGCGTGGGTTGGACATGTATGAGTGGAATTGGGTGGTAATAAATTGGAGCTGCCTCGTATGGGCCAATAGGCCTTCTGCAGTTACCTTTGTTCTTATGTAAATAGGGTTTTGAAATGGTCAAAAGATTGGCAGATGCAGTTTAATGCTGAAAAATATAAAGTTTAGAGTCTAGGTAATGATTCAGGAGTTACAAGATACGAGCTATATGGTGATGAGATTGCGAATCCTCGGAAGCTGTCCCGTAGAAGTTTATAGACAGCGTGACGCGATGGAGGCGCTGGTGTTACTGCTCTCGTCCAAGATGGTGATAGATGAGTCGACGCTGGTTCGCCTACAGCTGGGGTCGGTCTCCGACCCTTTCACGCGCCACCCTCTTGTCCACGGCTCCTTCTGTCGTCCGCCCCACCTCCAGGTTGACATTCTGGCCTGGAAAAACACTCGCATGGTTCTGCCACAGTGAGTGTACATTTACGACAACCACAATATGAAAATTAATGGCAACAAGGACACTTGCAACACAATGAGATTAGGTGTGCATAAAGCCTGAAAATTATGGGCTAACAGGCCCTTTTAATGTGCATTTTTGACCAATTAGCTATAAATGCAGTTTTTTAATTCCTAAGTTCGCACCCCTATACGCAGGTGTCATTAGAAGCAAAGCTAACTACACACAGTGACACCACATGAATATTTAACTGTCACTCTAAATGATTAAATTGCTTTAACCGAAATTGAACCATCGTCAAGCTGGTGTCCGTGCACCTCACTCAGGCCCTTACCTCTCCTCTACCCTCTACACCTATATATTACCCCACCCAAATAAGTCTTGATCATTTATTCACCCTTTTGGTTGGGCATTAGAACATTTCTTTATTACTTGTCGATTCTGAGACAATGGATACAATCAAATATTCTCCCATGGATCTCGATATTTCTTTTCCAAAACTCCCACAATTTCTCATATCTATGGTTTGGAACTTCCCTTCATTAAATGATCCATACGAAATTCTAAGAACAGTAAAATTGTCAGAGGAAAATCTTCATTATTTTATTACGAATGAGAGAGGTTCAGTGAGTTTATTTGACAGTAAAATCCAGCTTGGAATTTTATGGATCTTAACTCTCTCCACGTATATGACGATGTTGGTTAGGATAACAGGGCAATGGGAGGACGTTATCTGGGAAATTATTAATCTTGCAAATACCTGGGCGACAAACAACAACTTAAATTTTGCCTCACTCGAGTCTACTGCCTTGAAATCCTGGGTACTCGCCATGTTCTGCGACCATGAAGCCTGCCCCAACCCGCACCTGCGGGTGGAACTGCTGCATTTGATCGGGATGTGGCCAGAGACGTACCTTCAGGATGCCGCCTCGGGTATGCAGGCAGCTGCAGGGTTGGTCAACACTAGCCACTACATAACTTTGGACCATCTGATGTCCGGTTACTTACATGCGAGTCTCTTTGATCCTCTCAAGAATGTGTTAGATAGCCTTAATAAATGGGGACACCTAGATGGTGTCGCTGCTGCAGCTGTGGATCAGGTAAGGAAACTTAAGATTGGAACAGAGGCATACTTTTTCAACCATCTGGTCCACCTTTTTAAGCAAATGGTGGAGGCTAATCTAGCGGAATATCGAGCTGGAATAAACAAAATGTGCTCCTGTATTGAAGGGAATTTATGCACGTTCAACGAAATTTTGCATATCTATAAGATGTTGGTTGACACAACTCCCACAGCCTATGGGGTACCCGGACTTGCTCAAGTCGCTGCAGAGTTCCTGGTTACTCTCACAGACTCTGCAGTTACAGTGTGCTCTGCATTACAGCTCAAGGATAGTAAACGTTCCAAGTATTCCAAAGAACTCGTCGCTGATTTAGGTGATATTTACCAAAAAATATCTGTAGAGGAAAGATTTACATCTGTTTTCCAGATTCTAAAACGTGACCATGCACAGCAGTTCTCACACCTTAGTAAACAGACAACAGATTTCTGCTTTTTCCATTATATGTCAGAATCGCGTAAGGAATCCTCGGAAGCAGTCCCGGAGGAGTTTGTAGACAGCGTGACGCAGGTGGTGATGGAGGCGCCGGTGTTGCTGCTGTCGTCCAAGATGGTGATAGACGAGTCAACGCTGGTCCGCCTACTGCTGGAGTCGGCCTCCGACCCGTTCACCCGCCACCCTCTTGTCCACGGCTCCTTCAGTCGTCTGCCCCACCTCCAGGCTGACATTCTGGCCTGGAAAAACACTCGCAGGGCTCTGCCACAATGAGTGTACATTTACGACAACTACAATATGATAATTTATGGCAACAATGACACTTGCAATTTCGGCAACAGAGATAGCTGCAGGAAATTTGATTAAGACCAAACCACACGGATAGAGAAGCGCCTCCAGCTTTGCCGCTTCTGCATCGTGTGAGTTAAGGTTTCGTCATCATTATATGTTATATATTCACGCATTTTTTATACTTCTGTAAATTTAATGACTTTAATCAATAAAACATGAAATGGACAGCCCACAGATTACCTTATTTAACCTATTTAAAACAAACTTATGAATATTCAAGTGAAGAAATGTGCAAAATGGAGAAGTATGATTGTTGATTTATGAAACTTGAAGTGTCCTTGAATTGCTTCAAACGCAGGATAGACATAATTTCTTCTTAAATAGATGTAAGTCGGAATTCCTACTTAATTGTCTTAAACCAAAGCATTTTTCTGCATGTTGTTACAAAACTGTTAGAACTCAGATCCCTGATTGATTGGTAGAGTTTAACCCACACAAAGTTGTGAATTTCTACCCAAATACTGGCTATCTGCACCTATTCGCAGTTTGAAATTCCGAATTTTTATACCAAAAATCTGCCAATTACTGCAAGCGGCGGTGGGTCACATTTTGCCCAAACCCCCCTGCAGTTTTCAAAATATCCCAAACATCCCAAATTCGATACCTGAGCCATATTTTGGACCCAAATTCTGGCTCTCTGCACCTATTCGCAGTTCGAAATTCCGAATTTTTATACCAAAAATCTACCAATTACTGAAAGCGGCGGTGGGTCACATTTCGCCCAAACACCCCAACAGTTTTCAAAATATCCCAAAAATCCCAAATTCGATACCTGAGCCATATTTTGGACCCAAATTCGGGCTCTCTTCACTTATTCGCAGTTTGAAATTCCGACTTTTTATACAAAAAATCTGCCAATTACTGAAGGCAGCGGTGGGTCACATTTTGCCCAAACCCCCCTGCAGTTTTCAAAATATCCCAAACATCCAAAATTCGATACCTGATCCATATTTTGGACCCCAATTCTGGCTCTCTGCACCTATTCGCAGTTTGAAATTCCGTCTTTTTATACCAAAAATATGCCAATTACTGAAAGCAGCTGTGGGTCACATTTTGCCCAAATCCCCCTGCAGTTTTCAAAATATCCCAAACATCCCAAATTCGATACATGAGCATTATTTTGGACTTAAATTCTGGCTCTCTGCACCTATTCACAGTTTGAAATTCCGACTTTTTATACCAAAAATATGCCAATTACTGAAAGCAGCGGTGGGTCACATTTTGGCCAAACTCCCCTGCAGTTTTCAAAATATCCGAAACATACAAAATTCGATACATGAGCCATATTTTGGACCCAAATTCAGGCTCTCTGCATCTTTTCGCAGTTTGAAATTCCGACTTTTTATACCAAAAATATGCCAATTACTGAGAGCGGCGGTGGGTCACATTTTGCCCAAACCCCCCTGCAGTTCTCAAAATATCCCAAACATTCAAAATTCGATACCTGAGCCATATTTTGGACCCAAATTCTGGCTCTTTGCACCTATTCACAGTTTGAAATTCAAACTTTTTATACCAAAAATCTGCCAATTACTGAAAAGAGGCTGTGGATCACATTTTGCCCAACCCCCCCCCCCCCTGCAGTTTTCAAAATATCCCAAATTCGATACATGAGCCATATTTTGGACCAAATTCTGGCTCTCTGCACCTTTTCGCAGTTTTAAATTCCGACTTTTTGTACCAAAAATCTGCCTATTACTGAAAGCGGCGGTGGATCACATTTTGCCCAAACCCCCCGTGCAGTTTTCAAAATATCCCAAACATCCCAAATTCGGTACCTGAGCCATATTTTGGACACAAATTCTGGCTCTCTGCACCTATTCGCAAATTGAAATTCCGACTTTTTATACCAAAAATCTGCCAATTATTGAAAGCAGCGGTGGGTCACATTTTACCCAAACCCCCCTGCAGTTTTCAAAATATCCCAAACATCCAAAATTCGATACCTGATGCATATTTTGGATCCAAATTCTGGCTCTCTGCACCTATTCGCAGTTTGAAATTCCGACTTTTTATACCAAAAATATGCCAATTACTAAAAGCAGCGGTGGGTCACATTTTGCCGAAACCCCCCTGCAGTTTTCAAAATATCCCAAACATCCCAAATTCGATACCTGAGCCATATTTTGGACCCAAATTCTGGCTCTCTGCACCTATTCGCCGTTAGAAATTCCGACTTTTTATATAAAAAATCTGCCAATTACTGAAAGCCGCGGTGGGTCCCATTTTGCCCAAACCCCCCTGCAGTTTTCAAAATATCTCAAACATCCCAAATTCGATTCCTGATCCATATTTTGGACCCAAATTCTGGCTCTCTGCACCTATTCGCAGTTTGAAATTCCGACTCTTCATAATAAAAATATGCATATTACTGAAAGCAGCGGTGGATCACATTTTGCCCAAACCCCCCTGCAGTTTTCAAAATATCCCAAACATCCCAAATTCGATACCTGAGCCATATTTTGGACCCAAATTCTGGCTCTCTGCACCTATTCGCAGTTTGAAATTCCGACTTTTTATACCAAAAATCTGCCAATTACTGAAAGCTGCGGTGGATCATATTTTGCCCAACCCCCCCCCCCCCCCCCTGCAGTTTTCAAAATATCCCAAACATACCAAATTCGTTACCTGTGCCATATTTTGGACCCAAATTCTGGCTCTCTGCACCTATTCGCAGATTGAAATTCCTACTTTTTATACCAAAAAGCTGCCAACTACTGAAAGCGGCGGTAGGTCACATTTTGCCCAAACCCCCTTTCTGTTTTCAAAATATCCCAAACATCCCAAATTCGATACCTGAGCCATATTTTGGACCCAAATTCTGGCTCTCTTCACCTATTGGCAGTTTGAAATTCCGACTTTTTATACAAAAAACCTGCCAATTACTGAAAGCAGCGGTGGCTCACATTTTGCCCAAACCCCCCTGCAGTTTTCAAAATATCCCAAACATCCAAAATTCGATACCTGATCCATATTTTGGACCCAAATTCTGGCTCTCTGCACCTATTCGCAGTTTGAAATTCCGACTTTTTATACCAAAAATATGCCAATTACTGAAAGCAGCGGTTGGTCACATTTTGCCCAAACTCCCCTGCAGTTTTCAAAATATCCCAAACATCCCAAATTCGATACATGAGCATTATTTTGGACGTAAATTCTGGCTCTCTGCACCTATTCACAGTTTGAAATTCCGACTTTTTATACCAAAAATATGCCAATTACTGAAAGCAGCGGTGGGTCACATTTTGGTCAAACCCCCCTGCAGTTTTCAAAATATCCGAAACATCCAAAATTCGATACATGAGCCATAATTTGGACCCAAATTCTGGCTCTCTGCACCTATTCGCAGTTTGAAATTCCGACTTTTTATACCAAAAATATGCCAATTACTGAGAGCGGCGGTGGGTTACATTTTGCCCAAACCCCCCTGCAGTTTTCAAAATATCCCAAACATCCAAAATCGATACCTGAGCCATATTTTGGACCCAAATTCTGGCTCTTTGCACCTATTCACAATTTGAAATTCCGAATATTTATACCAAAATTCTGCCAATTACTGAAAGAGGCTGTGGATCACATTTTGCCAAAACCCTCCCCCCCCCTGCAGTTTTCAAAATATCCCAAACATCCCAAATTCGATACATGAGCCATATTTTGGACCAAATTCTGGCTCTCTGCACCTTTTCGAAGTTTGAATATCCGACTTTTTGTACAAAAAATCTGCCTATAACTGAAAGCGGCGGAGGATCACATTTTGCCCAAACCCCCCGTGCAGTTTTCAAAATATCCCAAACATCCCAAATTCGATACCTGAGCCATATTTTGGACACAAATTCTGGCTCTCTGCACCTATTCGCAGATTGAAATTCCGAATTTTATACCCAAAATCTGCCAATTACTGAAAGCAGCAGTGAGTCACATTTTACCCAAACCCCCCTGCAGTTTTCAAAATATCCCAAACATCCAAAATTCGATACCTGATGCATATTTTGGATCCAAATTCTGGCTCTCTGCACCTATTCGCAGTTTGAAATTCCGACTTTTTATACCAAAAATATGCCAATTACTGAAAGCAGCGGTGGGTCACATTTTGCCCAAACCCCCCTGCAGTTTTCAAAATATCCCAAACATCCCAAATTCGATACCTGAGCCATATTTTGGACCCAAATTCTGGCTCTCTGCACCTATTCGCCGTTTGAAATTCCGACTTTTTATATAAAAAATCTGCCAATTACTGAAAGCCGCGGTGGGTCCCATTTTGCCCAAACCCCCCTGCAGTTTTCAAAATATCTCAAACATCCCAAATTCGATACCTGAGCCATATTTTGGACCCAAATTCTGGCTCTCTGCACCTATTCGCAGTTTGAAATTCCGACTCTTCATAATAAAAATATGCATATTACTGAAAGCAGCGGTGGATCACATTTTGCCCAAACCCCCCCTGCAGTTTTCAAAATATCCCAAACATCCCAAATTCGATACCTGAGCCATATTTTGGACCCAAATTCTGGCTCTCTGCACCTATTCGCAGTTTGAAATTCCGAATTTTTATACCAAAAATCTGCCAATTACTGAAAGCTGCGGTGGATCATATTTTGCCCAACACCCCCCCCCCCTGCAGTTTTCAAAATATCCCAAACATACCAAATTCGTTACCTGTGCCATATTTTGGACCCAAATTCTGGCTCTCTGCACCTATTCGCAGATTGAAATTCCTACTTTTTATACCAAAAAGCTGCCAATTACTAAAAGCGGCGGTAGGTCACATTTTGCCCAAACCCCCTTTCTGTTTTCAAAATATCCCAAACATCCCAAATTCGATACCTGAGCCATATTTTGGACCCAAATTCTGGCTCTCTTCACCTATTGGCAGTTTGAAATTCCGACTTTTTATACAAAAAACCTGCCAATTACTGAAAGCAGCGGTGGCTCACATTTTGCCCAAACCCCACTGCAGTTTTCAAAATATCCCAAACATCCAAAATTCGATACCTGATCCATATTTTGGACCCAAATTCTGGCTCTCTGCACCTATTCGCAGTTTGAAATTCCGACTTTTTATACCAAAAATATGCCAATTACTGAAAGCAGCGGTTGGTCACATTTTGCCCAAACCCCCCTGCAGTTTTCAAAATATCCCAAACATCCCAAATTCGATACATGAGCATTATTTTGGACGTAAATTCTGGCTCTCTGCACCTATTCACAGTTTGAAATTCCGACTTTTTATACCAAAAATATGCCAATTACTGAAAGCAGCGGTGGGTCACATTTTGGTCAAACCCCCCTGCAGTTTTCAAAATATCCGAAACATCCAAAATTCGATACATGAGCCATATTTTGGACCCAAATTCTGGCTCTCTGCACCTATTCGCAGTTTGAAATTCCGACTTTTTTTTACCAAAAATATGCCAATTACTGAGAGCGGCGGTGGGTTACATTTTGCCCAAACCCCCCTGCAGTTTTCAAAATATCCCAAACATCCAAAATCGATACCTGAGCCATATTTTGGACCCAAATTCTGGCTCTCTGCACCTATTCGCAGTTTGAAATTCCGACTTTTTATACCAAAAATATGCCAATTACTGAAAGCAACGGTGGGTCACATTTTGCCCAAACCCCCCTGCAGTTTTCAAAATATCCCAAACATCCCAAATTCGATACATGAGCCATATTTTGGACCCAATTTCTGGCTCTCTGCACCTATTCGCAGTTTGAAATTCCGACTTTTTATACAAAAAATATGCCAATTACTAAAAGCAGCGGTTGGTCACATTTTGCCCAAACCCCCCTGCAGTTTTCAAAATATCCCAAACATCCCAAATTCGATACCTGAGCCATATTTTGGACCCAAATTCTGGCTCTCTGCACCTATTCGCAGATTGAAATACCGACTTTTTATACCAAAAAGCTGCCAATTACTGAAAGCGGCGGTAGGTTACATTTTGCCCAAACCCCCCTGCAGTTTTCAAAATATCCCAAACATCCCAAATTCGATACCTGAGCCATATTTTGGACCCAAATTCTGGCTCTCTGCATCTATTCGCAGTTTGAAATTCCGAATTTTTATACCAAAATCTGCCAATTACTGAAAGCAGCGGTTTGTCACATTTTACCCAAACCCCCCTGCAGTTTTCGAAATATCCCAATCATCCAAAATTCGATACCTGATGCATATTTTGGACCCAAATTCTGGCTCTCTGCACCTATTCGCAGTTTGAAATTCCGACTTTTAATACCAAAAATATGCCAATTACTGAAAGCAGCGGTGGGTCACATTTTGCCGAAACGCCCCTGCAGTTTTCAAAATATCCAAAACATCCAAAATTCGATACCTGAGCCATATTTTGGACCCAAATTCTGGCTCTCTGCACCTATTCGCAGTTTGAAATTCCGACTATTTATACCAAAAATATGCCAATTACTAAAAGCAGCGGTGGGTCACATTTTGCCCAAACCCCCCTGCAGTTTTCAAAATATCCCAAATATCCCAAATTCGATACCTGAGTCATATTTTGGACCCAAATTCTGGCTCTCTGCACCTATTCGCCGTTTGAAATTCCGACTTTTTATACCAAAAATATGCCAATTACTGAAAGCAGCGGTGGGTCACATTTTGCCCAAACCCCCCTGCAGTTTTCAAAATATCCCAAACATCCAAAATTCGATACCTGATGCATATTTTGGACCCAAATTCTGGTTCTCTGCACCTATTCGCAGTTTGAAATTCCGAATTTTTATACCAAAAATATGCCAATTACTGAAAGCAGCGGTGGGCCACATTTTGCCCAAACCCCCCTGCAGTTTTCAAAATATCCCAAACATCCCAAATTCGATACATGAGCCATATTTTGGACCCAAATTCTGGCTCTCTGCACCTATTCGCAGTTTGAAATTCCGACTTTTTATACCAAAAATATGCCAATTACTAAAAGCAGCGGTTGGTCACATTTTGCCCAAACCCCCCTGCAGTTTTCAAAATATCCCAAACATCCCAAATTCGATACCTGAGCCATATTTTGGACCCAAATTCTGGCTCTCTGCACCTATCCGCCGTTTGAAATTCCGAATTTTATAAAAAAAATCTGCCAATTACTGAAAGCGGCTGTGGGTCACATTTTGCCCAAACCCCCCTGCAGTTTAAAAAATATCCCAAACATCCCAAATTCGATACCTGAGCCATATTTTGGACCCAAATTCTGGCTCTCTGCACCTATTCGCAGATTGAAATTCCGACTTTTTATACCAAAAAGCTGCCAATTACTGAAAGCGGCGGTAGGTTACATTTTGCCCAAACCCCCCTGCAGTTTTCAAAATATCCCAAACATCCCAAATTCGATACCTGAGCCATATTTTGGACCCAAGTTCTGGCTCTCTGCACCTATTCGCAGTTTGAAATTCCGAATTTTTATACCAAAATCTGCCAATTACTGAAAGCAGCGGTTTGTCACATTTTACCCAAACCCCCCTGCAGTTTTCGAAATATCCCAATCATCCAAAATTCGATACCTGATGCATATTTTGGACCCAAATTCTGGCTCTCTGCACCTATTCGCAGTTTGAAATTCCGACTTTTTATACCAAAAATATGCCAATTACTGAAAGCAGCGGTGGGTCACATTTTGCCCAAACCCCCCTGCAGTTTTCAAAATATCCCAAACATCCCAAATTCGATACATGAGCCATATTTTGGACCCAAATTCTGGCTCTCTGCACCTATTCGCAGTTTGAAATTCCGAATTTTAATACCAAAAATATGCCAATTACTGAAAGCAGCGGTGGGTCCCATTTTGCCGAAACGCCCCTGCAGTTTTCAAAATATCCAAAACATATAAAATTCGATACCTGAGCCATATTTTGGACCCAAATTCTGGCTCTCTGCACCTATTCGCAGTTTGAAATTCTGACTATTTATACAAAAAATATGCCAATTACTAAAAGCAGCGGTGGGTCACATTTTGCCCAAACCCCCCTGCAGTTTTCAAAATATCCCAAATATCCCAAATTCGATACCTGAGTCATATTTTGGACCCAAATTCTGGCTCTCTGCACCTATTCGCCGTTTGAAATTCCGACTTTTTATACCAAAAATATGCCAATTACTGAAAGCAGCGGTGGGTCACATTTTGCCCAAACCCCCCTGCAGTTTTCAAAATATCCCAAACATCCAAAATTCGATACCTGATGCATATTTTGGACCCAAATTCTGGTTCTCTGCACCTATTCGCAGTTTGAAATTCCGACTTTTTATACCAAAAATATGCCAATTACTGAAAGCAGCGGTGGGTCACATTTTGCCCAAACCCCCCTGCAGTTTTCAAAATATCCGAAACATCCAAAATTCGATACATGAGCCATATTTTGGACCCAAATTCTGGCTCTCTGCACCTATTCGCAGTTTGAAATTCCGACTTTTTATACCAAAAATATGCCAATTACTGAGAGCGGCGGTGGGTCACATTTTGCCCAAACCACCCTGCAGTTTTCAAAATATCCCAAACATCCAAAATTCGATACCTGAGCCATATTTTGGACCCAAATTCTGGCTCTTTGCACCTATTCACAGTTTGAAATTCCGTCTTTTTATACCAAAAATCTGCCAATTACTGAAAGAGGCTGAGGATCACATTTTGCCAAAACCCTCCCCCCCCTGCAGTTTTCAAAATATCCCAAACATCCCAAATTCGATACATGAGCCATATTTTGGACCAAATTCTGGCTCTCTGCACCTTTCCGCAGTTTGAAATTCCGACTTTTTGTACCAAAAATCTGCCTATAACTGAAAGCGTCGGTGGATCACATTTTGCCCAAACCAACCGTGCAGTTTTCAAAATATCCCAAACATCCCAAATTCGATACCTGAGCCATATTTTGGGCACAAATTCTGGCTCTCTGCAACAATTCGCAGATTGAAATTCCGTCTTTTTATACCCAAAATCTGCCAATTACTAAAAGCAGCAGTGAGTTACATTTTACCCAAACCCCCCTGCAGTTTTCAAAATATCCCAAACATCCAAAATTCGATACCTGATGCATATTTTGGATCCAAATTCTGGCTCTCTGCACCTGTTCGCAGATTGAAATTCCGACTTTTTATACAAAAAATATCTCAATTACTGAAAGCAGCGGTGGGTCACTTTTTGCCCAAACCCCCCTGCAGTTTTCAAGATATCCAAAACATCCAAAATTCGATACCTGAGCCATATTTTGGACCCAAATTCTGGCTCTCTGCACCTATTCGCAGTTTGAAATTCCGAATTTTTATACCAAAAATATGCCAATTACTGAAAGCAGCGGTGGGTCACATTTTGCCCAAACCCCCCTGCAGTTTTCAAAATATCCCAAACATCTCAAATTCGATACATGAGCCATATTTTGGACCCAAATTCTGGCTCTCTGGAAATATTCGCAGTTTGAAATTCCGATTTTTAATACCAAAACTATGCCAATTACTGAAAGCAGCGGTGGGTCACATTTTACACAAACCCCCCTGCAGTTTTCAAAATATCCCAAACATCCCAAATTCGATACATGAGCAATATTTTGGACCCAAATTCTGGCTCTCTGCACCTATTCGCAGTATGAAATTCCGACTTTTTATACCAAAAATATGCCAATTACTGAAAGCAGCGGTGGGTCACATTTTGCCCAAACCCCCCTGCAGTTTTCAAAATATCCAAAACATCCAAAATTCGATACCTGAGCCATATTTTGGACCCAAATTCTGGCTCTCTGCACCTATTCGCCGTTTGAAATTCCGACTTTTTATATAAAAAATCTGCCAATTACTGAAAGCGGCGGTGGGTCACATTTTGCCCAAACCCCAATGCAGTTTTCAAAATAACAAAAACATACCAAATTCGTTACCTATGCCATATTTTGGACCCAAATTCTGGCTCTATGCACCTATTCGCAGATTGAAATTCCGACTTTTTATACCAAAAAGCTGCCAATTACTGAAAGCAGCTGTAGGTCACATTTTGCCCAAACCCCCTTTCAGTTTTTAAAATATCCCAAACATCCCAAATTCGATACCTGAGCCATATTTTGGACCCAAATTCTGGTTCTCTGCACCTATTCGCAGTTTGAAATTCCGACTTTTTATACCAAAATCTGCCAATTACTGAAAGCAGCGGTGGGTCACATTTTACACAAACCCCCCTGCAGTTTTCAAAATATCCCAAACATCCCAAATTCGATACATGAGCAATATTTTGGACCCAAATTCTGGCTCTCTGCACCTATTCGCAGTTTGAAATTCCGACTTTTTATACCAAAAATATGCCAATTACTGAAAACAGCGGTGGGTCACATTTTGCTCAAACCCCCCTGCAGTTTTCAATATATCCAAAACATCCAAAATTCGATACCTGAGCCATATTTTGGACCCAAATTCTGGCTCTATGCCTCTATTCGCAGTTTGAAATTCCGACTTTTTATACCAAAAATATGCAAATTACTAAAAGCAGCGGTGGGTCACATTTTGCCCAAACCCTCCTGCAGTTTTCAAAATACCCCAAACATCCCAAATTCGATACCTGAACCATATTTTGGACCCAAATTCTGGCTCTCTGCACCTATTCGCAGTTTGAAATTCCGACTTTTTATACCAAAAGTATGCCAATTACTGAAAGCAGCGGTGGGTCACATTTTGCCCAAACCCCCTTGCAGTTTTCAAAATATCCCAAACATCCCAAATTCGATACATGAGCCATATTTTAGACCCAAATTCTGGCTCTCTGCACCTATTCGCAATTTGAAATTCCGACTTTTTATACCAAAAATATGCCAATTACTTAAAGCAGCGGTGGGTCACATTTTGCCCAAACCCCCCTGCATTTTTCAAAATATCCCAAACATCCCAAATTCGATACCTGAGCCATATTTTGGACCCAAATTCTGGCTCTCTGCACCTATTCGACGTTTGAAATTCCGAATTTTATATAAAAAATCTGCCAATTACTGAAAGTGGCGGTGGGTCACATTTTGCCCAAACCCCCCTGCAGTTTTCAAAATATCCCAAACATCCCAAATTCGATTCCTGAGCTATATTTTGGACCCAAATTCTGGCTCTCTGCACCTATTCGCAGTTTGAAATTCCGAGTCTTTATACTAAAAATATGCATATTACTGAAAGCAGCGGTGGGTCACATTTTGCCCAAACCCCCCTGCAGTTTTCAAAATATCCCAAACATCCCAAATTCGATACCTGAGCCATATTTTGGACCCAAATTCTGGCTCTCTGCACCTATTCGCAGTTTGAAATTCCGACTTTTTATACCAAAAATCTGCCAATTACTGAAAGCTGCGGTGGATCACATTTTGCCCAAACCTCCCCCTGCAGTTTTCAAAATATCCCAAACATACCAAATTCGTTACCTGTGCCATATTTTGGACCCAAATTCTGGCTCTCTGCACCTATTCGCAGATTGAAATTCCTACTTTTTATACCAAAAAGCTGCCAATTACGGAAAGCAGCTGTAGGTCACATTTTGCCCAAACCCCCTTGCAGTTTTCAAAATATCCCAAAGATCCCAAATTCGATACCTGAGCCATATTTTGGACCCAAATTCTGGCTCTCTGCACCTATTCGCAGTTTGAAATTCCGACTTTTTATACCAAAATCTGCCAATTACTGAAAGCAGCGGTGGGTCACATTTTACACAAACCCCCCTGCAGTTTTCAAAATATCCCAAACATCCCAAATTCGATACATGAGCAATATTTTGGACCCAAATTCTGGCTCTCTGCACCTATTCGCAGTTTGAAATTCCGACTTTTTATACCAAAAATATGCCAATTACTGAAAGCAGCTTTGGGTCACATTTTTCCCAAACCCCCCTGCAGTTTTCAAAATATCCAAAACATCCAAAATTCGATACCTGAGCCATATTTTGGACCCAAATTCTGGCTCTCTGCACCTATTCGCCGTTTGAAATTCCGACTTTTTATATAAAAAATCTGCCAATTACTGAAATCGGCGGTGGGTCACATTTTGCCCAAACCCCAATGCAGTTTTCAAAATATCAAAAACATACCAAATTTGTTACCTGTGCCATATTTTGGACCCAAATTCTGGCTCTCTGCACCTATTCGCAGATTGAAATTCCGACTTTTTATACCAAAAAGCTGCCAATTACTGAAAACAGCTGTAGGTCACATTTTGCCCAAACCCCCTTGCAGTTTTTAAAATATCCCAAACATCCCAAATTCGATACCTGAGCCATATTTTGAACCCAAATTCTGGCTCTCTGCACCTATTCGCAGTTTGAAATTCCGACTTTTTATACCAAAATCCGCCAATTACTGAAAGCAGCGGTGGGTCACATTTTACACAAACCCCCCTGCAGTTTTCAAAATATCCCAAACATCCCAAATTCGATACATGAGCAATATTTTGGACCCAAATTCTGGCTCTCTGCACCTATTCGCAGTTTGAAATTCCGACTTTTTATACCAAAAATATGCCAATTACTGAAAACAGCGGTGGGTCACATTTTGCCCAAACCCCCCTGCAGTTTTCAATATATCCAAAACATCCAAAATTCGATACATGAGCCATATTTTGGACCCAAATTCTGGCTCTATGCCTCTATTCGCAGTTTGAAATTCCGACTTTTTATACCAAAAATATGCAAATTACTAAAAGCAGCGGTGGGCCACATTTTGCCCAAACCCTCCTGCAGTTTTCAAAATACACCAAACATCCCAAATTCGATACCTGAACCATATTTTGGACCCAAATTCTGGCTCTCTGCACCTATTCGCAGTTTGAAATTCCGACTCTTTCTACTAAAAATATGCATATTACTGAAAGCAGCGCTGGGTCACATTTTACCCAAACCCCCCTGCAGTTTCCAAAATATCCCAAACATCTAAAATTCGATACCTGAGCCATATTTTGGACCCAAATTCTGGCTCTCTGCACCTATTCGCAGTTTGAAATTCCGACTTTTTATACCAAAAGTATGCCAATTACTGAAAGCAGCAGTGGGTCACATTTTGCCCAAACCCACCTGCAGTTTTCAAAATATAGCAAACATCCCAAATTCGATACATGAGCCATATTTTAGACCCAAATTCTGGCTCTCTGCACCTATTCGCAATTTGAAATTCCGACTTTTTATACCAAAAATATGCCAATTACTTAAAGCAGCGGTGGGTCACATTTTGCCCAAACCCCCCTGCAGTTTTCAAAATATCCCAAACATCCCAAATTCGATACCTGAGCCATATTTTGGACCCAAATTCTGGCTCTCTGCACCTATTCGACGTTTGAAATTCCGACTTTTTATATAAAAAATCTGCCAATTACTGAAAGCGGCGGTGGGTCACATTTTGCCTAAACCCCCCTGCAGTTTTCAAAATATCCCAAACATCCCAAATTCGATTCCTGAGCTATATTTTGGACCCAAATTCTGGCTCTCTGCACCTATTCGCAGTTTGAAATTCCGACTTTTTATACCAGAAATATGCCAATTACTGAAAGCAGTGGTGGGTCACATTTTGCCCAAACCCCCCTGCAGTTTTCAAAATATCCCAAACATCCCAAATTCGATACATGAGCATTATTTTGGACCTAAATTCTGACTCTCTGTACCTATTCGCAGTTTGAAATTCCGACTTTTTATACCAAAAATATGCCAATTACTTAAAGCAACGCTGGGTCACAATTTGGACAAACCCCCCTGCAGTTTTCAAAATATCCAAAACATCCCAAATTCGATACCTGAGCCATATTTTGGACCCAAATTCTGGCTCTCTGCACCTATTCGCAGTTTGAAATTCCGACTCTTTATACTAAAAATATGCCAATAACTGATAGCAGCTGTGGGTCACATTTTGCCCAAACCCCCCTGCAGTTTTCAAAATATCCCAAACATCCTAAATTCCATACCTGAGCCATATTTTGGACCCAAATTCTGGCTCTCTGCACCTATTCGCCGTTGGAAATTCCGAATTTTTATATAAAAATCTGCCAATTACTGAAAGCGGCGGTGGGTCACATTTTGCCCAAACCCCCCTGCAGTTTTCAAAATATCCCAAACATCCCAAATTCGATACCTGAGCCATATTTTGGACCCAAATTCTGGCTCTCTGCAATTATTCGCAGTTTGAAATTCCGACTTTTTATACCAAAAACCTGCCAATTACTGAAAGCAGCGGTGGGTCACCTTTTGCCCAAACCACCCTGCAGTTTTCAAAATATCCCAAACATCCAAAATTCGATACCTGAGCCATATTTTGGACCCAAATTCTGGCTCTCTGCAATTATTCGCAGTTTGAAATTCCGACTTTTTATACCAAAAATCTGCCAATTACTGAAAGCAGCGGTGGGTCACCTTTTGCCCAAACCCCCCTGCAGTTTTCAAAATATCCCAAACATCCAAAATTCGATACCTCATGCATATTTTGGACCCAAATTCTGGATCTCTGCACCTATTCGCCGTTTGAAATTCCGACTTTTTATACCAAAAATCTGCCAATTACTGAAAGCGGCGGTGGGTCACATTTTGCCCAAACCCCCCCTGCAGTTTTCAAAATATCCCAAAGATCCAAAATTCGATACCTTAGCCATATTTTGGACCCAAATTCTGGCTCTCTGCACCTATTCGCAGTTTGAATATTCGACTTTTTGTACCAAAAACCTGCCAATTACTGAAAGCGGCGGTGGATCACATTTTGCCCAAACCCCCTGTGCAGTTTTCAAAATATCCCAAACATCGTAAATTCGATACCTGAGCCATATTTTGGACCCAAATTCTGGCTCTCTGCACCTATTCGCAGATTGAAATTCCGACTTTTTATACCATAAAGCTGCCAATTACTGAAAGCGGCGGTAGGTCACATTTTGCCCAAACCCCCTTGCAGTTTTCAAAATATCCCAAACATCACAAATTCGATACCTGAGCCATATATTGGACCCAAATTCTGGCTCTCTGCACCTATTCGCCGTTTGAAATTCCGACTTTTTATACCAAAAATCTACCAATTACTGAAAGCACCGGTGGGTCACATTTTGCCCAAACCCCCCTGCAGTTTTCAAAATATCCCAAACATCTCAAATTCGTTACCTGTGCCATATTTTGGACCCAAATTCTGGCTCTCTGCACCTATTCGCAGATTGAAATTCCGACTTTTTATACCAAAAATCTGCCAATTACTGAAAGCGTCGGTATGTCACATTTTGCCCAAACCCCCTTGCAGTTTTAAAATATCCCAAACATCCCAAATTCGATACCTGAGCCATATTTTGGACCCAAATTCTGGCTCTCTGCACCTATTCGCAGTTAGAAATTCCGAATTTTTATACCAAAATCTGCCAATTACTGAAAGCAGCGGTGGGTCACATTTTGCCCAAACCCCCCTGCAGTTTTCAAAATATCCAAAACATCCCAAATTCGATTCCTGAGCCATATTTTGGACCCAAATTCTGGCTCTCTGCACATATTCGCAGTTTGAAATTCCGAATTTTTATACCAAAAATAAGCCAATTACTGAAAGCAGCGGCGGGTCACATTTTGACGAAACCCCTCTGCAGTTGTCAAAATATCTTAAACATCCCAAGTTCTATATCTGAGCCATATTTTGGACCCAAATTCTGGCTCTCTGCACCTATTCGCAGTTTGAAATTCCGACATTTTATACCAAAAATATGCCAATTACTGAGAGCGGCGGTGGGTCACATTTTGAACAAAACCCCCTGCAGTTTTCTAAATATTTCAAACATCCCAAATTCGATACCAGAGCCATATTTTGGGCCCAAATTCTGGCTCTCTGCACCTATTCGCAGTTTGAAATTCCGACTATTTATATAAAAAATCTGCCAATTACTGAAAGCGGCGGTGGGTCACATTTTGCCCAAACCCCCTTGCAGTTTTCAAATTATCCCAAACATCCCAAATTCGATACCTGAGCCATATTTTGGACCCAAATTCTGGCTCTCTTCACCTATTCGTAGTTTGAAATTCCGACTTTTTATACCAAAAATCTGCCAATTACTGAAAGCGGCGGTGGGTCACATTTTGCCCAAAACCCCCTGCAGTTTTTAAAATATCCCAAAGAACAAAAATTCGATACCTGAGCCATATTTTGGATACAAATTCTGGCTCTCTGCACCTATTCGCTGTTTGAAATACCGAATTGTCGTACCAAAAATCTGCCTATTACTGAAAGCGGCGGTGAATCACATTTTGCCCAAACCCCCCGTGCAGTTTTCAAAATATCCCAAACATCCAAAATTCGATACCTGAGCAATATTTTGGACCCAAATTCTGGCTCTATGCACCTATTCTCAGTTTGAAATTTCGATTTTTATACCAAAAATATGCCAATTACTAAAAGCAGCGGTGGGTCACATTTTGCCCAAACATCCGAAATTCGATGCTTGAGCCATATTTTGGACCCAAATTCTGGCTCTCTGCACCTATTCGCAGTTTGAAATTCCGACTATTTATATAAAAAATCTGCCAATTACTGAAAGCGGCGGTGGGTCACATTTTGCCCAAACCCCCTTGCAGTTTTCAAAATATCCCAAACATCCCAAATTCGATACCTGAGCCATATTTTGGACCCAAATTCTGGCTCTCTTCACCTATTCGTAGTTTGAAATTCCGACTTTTTATACCAAAAATCTGCCAATTACTGAAAGCAGCGGTGGGTCACATTTTGCCCAAACCCCCCTGCAGTTTTTAAAATATCCCAAACATCCAAAATTCGATACCTGATACATATTTTGGACCCAAATTCTGGATCTCTGCACCTATTCGCCGTTTGAAATTCCGACTTTTTATATAAAAAATCTGCCAATTACTGAAAGCGGCGGTGGGTCACATTTTGCCCAAAACCCCCTGCAGTTTTTAAAATATCCCAAAGAACAAAAATTCGATACCTGAGCCATATTTTGGATTCAAATTCTGGCTCTCTGCACCTATTCGCAGTTTGAAATACCGAATTTTCGTACCAAAAATCTGCCTATTACTGAAAGCGGCGGTGGATCACATTTTGCTCAAACCCCCCGTGCAGTTTTCAAAATATCCCAAACATCCAAAATTCGATACCTGAGCCATATTTTGGACCCAAATTCTGGCTCTCTGCACCTACTCGCAGTTTGAAATTCCGATTTTTTATACCAAAAATATGCCAATTACTAAAAGCAGCGGTGGGTCACATTTTGCCCAAACATCCGAAATTCGATGCCTGAGCCATATTTTGGACCAAATTCTGGATCTCTGCACCTATTCGCAGTTTGAAATTCCGACTTTTTATACTAAAAATCTGCCAATTACTGAAAGCGGCGGTGGATCACATTTTGCCCAAACCCACCCTGCAGTTTTAAAAATATCCCAAACATACCAAATTCGTTACTTGTGCCATATTTTGGACCCAAATTCTGGCTCTCTGCACCTATTCGCAGTTTGAAATTCCGACTTTTTATACCAAAAATATGCCAATTACTGAATGCAGCGGTGGGTCACATTTTGCCCAAACCCCCCTGCAGTTTTCAAAATATCTTAAACATCCCAAATTCTATACCTGAGCATTATTTTGGACCCAAATTCTGGCTCTCTGCACCTATTCGCAGTTTGAAATTCAGACATTTTATACAAAAAATATGCCAATTACTGAAAGTGGCGGTGGGTCACATTTTGCCCAAAACCCCGTGCAGTTTTCTAAATATTTCAAACATCCTAAATTCGATACCAGAGCCATATTTTAGACCCAAATTCTGGCTCTCTGCACATATTCCCAGTTTGAAATTCCTACTTTTTATACCAAAAATATGCCAATTACTGAAAGCGGCAGTGGGTCACATTTTGCCCAAACCCCCGTGCAATTTTTGAAAATATCCCAAACATCCCAAATTCGATACCTGTGTCATATTTTGGACCCAAATTCTGGCTCTCTGCACCTATTCACAGTTTGAAATTCCGACTTTTTATACCAAAATCTGCCAATTAGTGAAAGCAGCGAAGGGGCACATTTTGCCCAAACCCCCCTGCAGTTTTCAAAATATCCCAAACATCCAAAATTCGATACCTGATGCATATTTTGGACCAAAATTCTGGCTCTCTGCATCTATTCGCAGTTTGAAATTCCGACTTGTTATACCAAAACTATGCCAATTACTGAAAGCAGCGGTGGGTCACATTTTGCTCAAACCCCCCTGCAGTTTTCAAAATATCCCAAACATCCCAAATTCGATACCTGAGCCATATTTTGGACCCAAATTCTGGCTCTCTGCACCTATTCGCAGTTTGAAATTCCGACTTTTTATACAAAAAATAAGCCAATTACTGAAAGCAGCGGCGGGTCACATTTTGCCCAAACCCCTCTGCAGTTTTCAAAATATCTTAAACATCCCAAATTCTATATCTGAGCCATATTTTGGACCCAAATTCTGGCTCTCTGCACCTATTCGCAGTTTGAAATTCCGACATTTTATACCAAAAATATGCCAATTACTGAAAGCAGCGGTGGGTCACATATTGCACAAAACCCCCTGCAGTTTTCTAAATATTTCAAACATCCCAAATTCGATACCAGAGCCATATTTTAGACCCAAATTCTGGCTCTCTGCACATATTCCCAGTTTGAAATTCCTACTTTTTATACCAAAAATATGCCAATTACTGAAAGCGGCAGTGGGTCACATTTTGCCTAAACCCCCCTGCAGTTTTCAAAATATCCCAAACATCCCAAATTCGATACCTGAGCCATATTTTAGACCCAAATTCTGGCTCTCTGCACTTATTCACAGTTTGAAAATCCGACGTTTTATACCAAAAAGTTGCCAATTACTGAAAGCGGCGGTGGGTCACATTTTACCCAAACCCCCCTGCAGTTTTCAAAATATCCCAAACATCCCAAATTCGATACCTGAGCCATATTTTGGAGCCTAATTCTGGCTCTCTGCACCTATTCGCAGTTTGAAATTCCGACTTTTTATACCAAAAATATACCAATTACTAAAAGCGGCGAAGGGTCACATTTTGCCCAAACCCCCCCTGCAGTTTTCAAAATATCCTAAACATCCCAAATTCGATACCTGAGCCATATTTTGGACCTAAATTCTGGCTCTCTGCACCTATTCGCAGTTTGAAATTCCGACTTTTTATACCAAAAATATGCCAATTACTGAAAGCAGCGGTGGGTCACATTTTGCCCAAACCCCGTGCAGTTTTCAAAATATCCCAAACATCCCAAATTCGATACGTGAGCCATATTTTGGACCCAAATTCTGGCTCTCTGCACCTGTTTGCAGATTGAAATTCCGACGTTTTATACCAAAATTCTGCCAATTACTGAGAGAGGCGGTGGGTCACATTTTGCCCAAACCCCCCTGCAGTTTTCAAAAAATCCCAAACATCCCAAATTCGATACCTGAGCCATATTTTAGACCCAAATTCTGGCTCTCTGCACCTATTCGCAGACTGAAATTCCGACGTTTTATACAAAAAACCTGCCAATTTCTTAGAGCGGCGGTGGGTCACATTTTGCCCAAACCCCCCTGCAGTTTTCAAAATATCCCAAACATCCCAAATTCGAAACCTGAGCCATATTTTGGACCCAAATTCTGGATCTCTGCACCTATTCGCAGTTTGAAATTCCGACTTTTTGTACCAAAAATCTGCCTATTACTGAAAGCGGAGGTGGATCACATTTTGCCCAAACCCCCCGTGCAGTTTTCGAAATATCCCAAACATCCCAAATTCGATACCTGAGCCATATTTTGGACCAAAATTCTGGCTCTTTGCACCTATTCGCAGATTGAAATTCCGACTTTTTATACCAAAAAGCTGCCAATTACTGAAAGCGATGGTAGGTCACATTTTGCCCAAATCCCCTTCAGTTTTCAAAATATCCCAAACATCCCAAATTCGATACCTGAGCCATATTTTGGACGCAAATTCTGGCTCTCTTCACCTATTCGCAGTTTGAAATTCCGACTTTTTATACCAAAAATCTACCAATTACTGAAAGCAGCGGTTGGTCACATTTTGACCAAACCCCCCTGCAGTTTTCAAAATATCCCAAACATCCAAAATTCGATACCTGAGCCTTATTTTGGACCCAAATTCTGGCTCTCTGCACCTATTCGCAGTTTGAAATTCCGAATTTTTATACCAAAAATATGCCAATTACTGAAAGTAACGGTGGGTCACATTTTGCCCAAACATCCCAAATTCGATACCTGAGCCATATTTTGGACCCTAATTCTGGCTCTCTGCATCTATTCGCCATTTGAAATTCCGACTTTTTATATAAACAATCTGCCAATTACTGAAAGCGGCGGTGGGTCACATTTTGCCCAAACCACCCTGCAGTTTTCAAAATATCCCAAACATCCCAAATTTGATGCCTGAGCCATATTTTGGACCCAAATTCTGGCTCTCTGCACCTATTCGCAGTTTGAAATTCTGACTTTATATACCAAAAATCTGCCAATTACTGAAAGCGGCGGTGGATCACATTTTGCCCAATCCCACCCTGCAGTTTTCAAAATATCCCAAACATCCCACATTCGATACCTGAGCCATATTTTGGACCCAAATTCTGGCTCTCTGCACCTGTTCGCAGATTGAAATTCCGACGTATTATACAAAAAACCTGCCAATTACTGAGAGCGGCGGTGGGTCACATTTTGCCCAAACCCCCCTGCAGTTTTCAAAATATCCCAAACATCCCAAATTCGATACCTGAGCCATATTTTGGACCCAAATTCTGGCTCTCTGCACCTATTCGCCGTTTGAAATTCCGAATTTTATACAAAAAATCTGCCAATTACTGAAAGCGGCGGTGAGTCACATTTTGCCCAAACCCCCCTGCTGTTTTCAAAATATCCCAAAGATCCAAAATTCGATACCTGAGCCATATTTTGGACCCAAATTCTGGCTCTCTGCACCTATTCGCAGTTTGAAATTCCTAATTTTTATACCAAAAATCTGCCAATTACTGAAAGAGGCTGTGGGTCACATTCCCCCCCCCCCACAGTTTTCAAAATATCCCAAACATCCCAAATTCAATACCTGAGCTATAGTTTGGACCTAAATTATGGCTCTCTGCACCTATTCGCCGTTTGAAATTCCTACTTTTTATACCAAAAATATGTCAATTACTGAAAGCAGCTGTGGGTCACATTTTCCCCAAACCCCCCTGCAGTTTTCAAAATATCCCAAACATCCCAAATTCGATACCTGAGCCATATTTTGGACCCAAATTCTGGCTCTCTGCACCTGTTCGCAGATTGAAATTCCGACGTTTTATACTAAAAACCTGCCAATTACTGAGAGCGGCGGTGGGTAACATTTTGCCCAAACCCCCCTGCAGTTTTCAAAAATATCCCAAACATCCCAAATTCGATACCTGAGCCATATTTTGGACCCAAATTCTGGCTCTCTGCACCTATTCGCAGATTGAAATTCCGACGTTTTATACCAAAAACCTGGCAATTACTGAGAGCGTCGGTGGGTCACATTTTTCCCAAACCACCCTGCAGTTTTCAAAATATCCAAAATATCCCAAATTCGATACCTGAGCCATATTTTAGACCCAAATTCTGGCTCTCTGCACCTATTCGCCGTTTGAAATTCCGACTTTTTATACCAAAAATCTGCCAATTACTGAAAGCGGCAGTGAGTCACATTTTGCCCAAACCCCCCTGCAGTTTTCAAAATATCCCAAAGATCCAAAATTCGATACCTGAGCCATATTTTGGACCCAAATTCGGGCTCTCTGCACCTATTCGCAGTTTAAAATTCCTAATTTTTATACCAAAAATCTGCCAATTACTGAAAGAGGCTGTGGATCACATTTTGCCCCCCCCCATGCAGTTTTCAAAATATCCCAAACATCCCAAATTCGATACCTGAGCCATATTTTGGACCTAAATTATGGCTCTCTGCACCTATTCGCAGTTTGAAATTCCTATTTTTTGTACCAAAAATATGTCAATTACTGAAAGCAGCGGTGGGTCACATTTTGCCCAAACCCCCCTGCAGTTTTTAAAATATCCCAAACATCCCAAATTCGATACCTGAGCCATATTTTGGACCCAAATCCTGGCTCTCTGCACCTGTTCGCAGATTGAAATTCCGATGTTTTATACCAAAAACCTGCCAATTACTGAGAGCTGCGGTGGGTCACATTTTGCCCAAACCCCCCTGCAGTTTTCAAAAATATCCCAAACATCGCAAATTCGATACCTGAGCCATATTTTGGACCCAAATTCTGGCTCTCTGCACCTATTCGCAGTTTGAAATTCCGACTTTTTATACCAAAAATATGCCAATTACTGAAAGCAGCGGTGGGTCACATTTTGCCCAAACCCCCCTGCAGTTTTCAAAATATCCCAAACATCCCAAATTCGATACGTGAGCCATATTTTGGACCCAAATTCTGGCTCTCTGCACTTGTTCGCAGATTGAAATTCCGACGTTTTATATCAAAATTCTGCCAATTACTGAGAGCGGCGGTGGGTCACATTTTGCCCAAACCCCCCTGCAGTTTTCAAAATATCCCAAAGATCCAAAATTCGATACCTGAGCCATATTTTGGACCCAAATTCTGGCTCTCTGCACCTATTCGCAGTTTGAAATTCCTAATTTTTATACCAAAAATCTGCCAATTACTGAAAGAGGCTGTGGATCACATTTCCCCCCCCCCCCCTGCAGTTTTTAAAATATCCCAAACATCCCAAATTCGATACCTGAGCTATAGTTTGGACCTAAATTATGGCTCTCTGCACCTATTCGCAGTTTGAAATTCCTACTTTTTATACCAAAATTATGTCAATTACTGAAAGCAGCTGTGGGTCACATTTTCCCCAAACCCCCCTGCAGTTTTCAAAATATCCCAAACATCCCAAATTCGATACCTGAGCCATATTTTGGACCCAAATTCTGGCTCTCTGCACCTGTTCGCAGATTGAAATTCCGACGTTTTATACCAAAAACCTGCCAATTACTGAGAGCGGCGGTGGGTAACATTTTGCCCAAACCCCCCTGCAGTTTTCAAAAATATCCCAAACATCCCAAATTCGATACCTGAGCCATATTTTGGACCCAAATTCTGGCTCTCTGCACCTATTCGCAGATTGAAATTCCGACGTTTTATACCAAAAACCTGGCAATTACTGAGAGCGTCGGTGGGTCACATTTTGCCCAAACCACCCTGCAGTTTTCAAAATATCCAAAATATCCCAAATTCGATACATGAGCCATATTTTGGACCCAAATTCTGGCTCTCTTCACCTATTCGCCGTTTGAAATTCCGAATTTTTATACCGAAAATCTGCCAATTACTGAAAGCGGCAGTGAGTCACATTTTGCCCAAACCCCCCTGCAGTTTTCAAAATATCCCAAAGATCCAAAATTCGATACCTGAGCCATATTTTGGACCTAAATTATGGCTCTCTGCACCTATTCGCAGTTTGAAATTCCTATTTTTTGTACCAAAAATATGTCAATTACTGAAAGCAGCGGTGGGTCACATTTTGCCCAAACCCCCCTGCAGTTTTCAAAATATCCCAAACATCCCAAATTCGATACGTGAGCCATATTTTGGACCCAAATTCTGGCTCTCTGCACCTGTTCGCAGATTGAAATTCCGACGTTTTATACCAAAATTCTGCCAATTACTGAGAGCGGCGGTGGGTCACATTTTGCCCAAACCCCCCTGCAGTTTTCAAAATATCCCAAAGATCCAAAATTCGATACCTGAGCCATATTTTGGACCCAAATTCTGGCTCTCTGCATCTATTCGCAGTTTGAAATTCCTAATTTTTATACCAAAAATCTGCCAATTACTGAAAGAGGCTGTGGATCACATTTCCCCCCCCCCCCTGCAGTTTTCAAAATATCCCAAACATCCCAAATTCGATACCTGAGCTATAGTTTGGACCTAAATTATGGCTCTCTGCACCTATTCGCAGTTTGAAATTCCTACTTTTTATACCAAAAATATGTCAATTACTGAAAGCAGCTGTGGGTCACATTTTCCCCAAACCCCCCTGCAGTTTTTAAAATATCCCAAACATCCCAAATTCGATACCTGAGCCATATTTTGGACCCAAATTCTGGCTCTCTGCACCTGTTCGCAGATTGAAATTCCGACGTTTTATACCAAAAACCTGCCAATTACTGAGAGCGGCGGTGGGTAACATTTTGCCCAAACCCCCCTGCAGTTTTCAAAAATATCCCAAACATCCCAAATTCGATACCTGAGCCATATTTTGGACCCAAATTCTGGCTCTCTGCACCTATTCGCAGATTGAAATTCCGACGTTTTATACCAAAAACCTGGCAATTACTGAGAGCGTCGGTGGGTCACATTTTGCCCAAACCACCCTGCAGTTTTCAAAATATCCAAAATATCCCAAATTCGATACCTGAGCCATATTTTGGACCCAAATTCTGGCTCTCTGCACCTATTCGCCGTTTGAAATTCCGACTTTTTATACCAAAAATCTGCCAATTACTGAAAGCGGCAGTGAGTCACATTTTGCCCAAACCCCCCTGCAGTTTTCAAAATATCCCAAAGATCCAAAATTCGATACCTGAGCCATATTTTGGACCTAAATTATGGCTCTCTGCACCTATTCGCAGTTTGAAATTCCTATTTTTTGTACCAAAAATATGTCAATTACTGAAAGCAGAGGTGGGTCACATTTTGCCCAAACCCCCCTGCTGTTTTCAAAATATCCCAAACATCCCAAATTCGATACCTGAGCCATATTTTGGACCCAAATTCTGGCTCTCTGCACCTGTTCGCAGATTGAAATTCCGACGTTTTATACAAAAAACCTGCCAATTACTGAGAGCTGCGGTGGGTCACATTTTGCCCAAACCCCCCTGCAGTTTTAAAAAATATCAAAAACATCGCAAATTCGATACCTGAGCCATATTTTGGACCCAAATTCTGGCTCTCTGCACCTATTCGCAGTTTGAAATTCCGACTTTTTATACCAAAAATATGCCAATTACTGAAAGCAGCGGTGGGTCACATTTTGCCCAAACCCCCCTGCAGTTTTCAAAATATCCCAAACATCCCAAATTCGATACGTGAGCCACATTTTGGACCCAAATTCTGGCTCTCTGCACCTGTTCGCAGATTGAAATTCCGACGTTTTATACCAAAATTCTGCCAATTACTGAGAGCGGCAGTGGGTCACATTTTGCCCAAACCCCCCTGCAGTTTTCAAAATATCCCAAAGATCCAAAATTCGATACCTGAGCCATATTTTGGACCCAAATTCTGGCTCTCTGCACCTATTCGCAGTTTGAAATTCCTAATTTTTATACCAAAAATCTGCCAATTACTGAAAGAGGCTGTGGATCACATTTCCCCCCCCCCCCTGCTGTTTTCAAAATATCCCAAACATCCCAAATTCGATACCTGAGCTATAGTTTGGACCTAAATTATGGCTCTCTGCACCTATTCGCAGTTTGAAATTCCTGCTTTTTATACGAAAAATATGTCAATTACTGAATGCAGCTGTGGGTCACATTTTCCCCAAACCCCCCTGCAGTTTTCAAAATATCCCAAACATCCCAAATTCGATACCTGAGCCATATTTTGGACCCAAATTCTGGCTCTCTGCACCTGTTCGCAGATTGAAATTCCGACGTTTTATACCAAAAACCTGCCAATTACTGAGAGCGGCGGTGGGTAACATTTTGCCCAAACCCCCCTGCAGTTTTCAAAAATATCCCAAACATCCCAAATTCGATATCTGAGCCATATTTTGGACCCAAATTCTGGCTCTCTGCACCTATTCGCAGATTGAAATTCCGACGTTTTATACCAAAAACCTGGCAATTACTGAGAGCGTCGGTGGGTCACATTTTGCCCAAACCACCCTGCAGTTTTCAAAATATCCAAAATATCCCAAATTCGATACCTGAGCCATATTTTGGACCCAAATTCTGGCTCTCTGCACCTATTCGCCGTTTGAAATTCCGACTTTTTATACCAAAAATCTGCCAATTACTGAAAGCGGCAGTGAGTCACATTTTGCCCAAACCCCCCTGCAGTTTTCAAAATATCCCAAAGATCCAAAATTCGATACCTGAGCCATATTTTGGACCCAAATTCGGGCTCTCTGCACCTATTCGCAGTTTAAAATTCCTAATTTTTATACCAAAAATCTGCCAATTACTGAAAGAGGCTGTGGATCACATTTTGCCCCCTCCCATGCAGTTTTCAAAATATCCCAAACATCCCAAATTCGATACCTGAGCCATATTTTGGACCTAAATTATGGCTCTCTGCACCTATTCGCAGTTTGAAATTCCTATTTTTTGTACCAAAAATATGTCAATTACTGAAAGCAGCGGTGGGTCACATTTTGCCCAAACCCCCCTGCAGTTTTCAAAATATCCCAAACATCCCAAATTCGATACCTGAGCCATATTTTGGACCCAAATTCTGGCTCTCTGCACCTGTTCGCAGATTGAAATTCCGACGTTTTATACCAAAAACCTGCCAATTACTGAGAGCTGCGGTGGGTCACATTTTGCCCAAACCCCCCTGCAGTTTTCAAAAAATCCCAAACATCCCAAAATCGATACCTGAGCCATATTTTAGACCCAAATTCTGGCTCTCTGCACCTATTCGCCGACTGAAATTCCGAAGTTTTATACAAAAAACCTGCCAATTTCTTAGAGCGGCGGTGGGTCACATTTTGCCCAAACCCCCCTGCAGTTTTCAAAATATCCCAAACATCCCAAATTCGAAACCTGAGCCATATTTTGGACCCAAATTCTGGATCTCTGCACCTATTCGCAGTTTGAAATTCCGACTTTTTGTACCAAAAAATCAGCCTATTACTGAAAGCGGAGGTGGATCACATTTTGCCCAAACCCCCCGTGCAGTTTTCAAAATATCCCAAATATCCCAAATTCGATACCTGAGCCATATTTTGGACCAAAATTCTGGCTCTTTGCACCTATTCGCAGATTGAAATTCCGACTTTTTATACCAAAAAGCTGCCAATTACTGAAAGCGAGGGTAGGTCACATTTTGCCCAAATCCCCTTCAGTTTTCAAAATATCCCAAACATCTCAAATTCGATACCTGAGCCATATTTTGGACGCAAATTCTGGCTCTCTTCACCTATTCGCAGTTTGAAATTCCGACTTTTTATACCAAAAATCTACCAATTACTGAAAGCAGCGGTTGGTCACATTTTGACCAAACCCCCCTGCAGTTTTCAAAATATCCCAAACATCCCAAATTCGAAACCTGAGCCATATTTTGGACCCAAATTCTGGATCTCTGCACCTATTCGCAGTTTGAAATTCCGACTTTTTGTACCAAAAATCTGCCTATTACTGAAAGCGGAGGTGGATCACATTTTGCCCAAACACCCCGTGCAGTTTTCAAAATATCCCAAACATCCCAAATTCGATACCTGAGCCATATTTTGGACCAAAATTCTGGCTCTTTGCACCTATTCGCAGATTGAAATTCCGACTTTTTATACCAAAAAGCTGCCAATTACTGAAAGCGAGGGTAGGTCACATTTTGCCCAAATCCCCTTCAGTTTTCAAAATATCCCAAACATCCCATATTCGATACCTGAGCCATATTTTGGACCCAAATTCTGGCTCTCTGCACCTGTTCGCAGATTGAAATTCCGACGTTTTATACCAAAAACCTGCCAATTACTGAGAGCTGCGGTGGGTCACATTTTGCCCAAACCCCCCTGCAGTTTTCAAAAAATCCCAAACATCCCAAAATCGATACCTGAGCCATATTTTAGACCCAAATTCTGGCTCTCTGCACCTATTCGCAGACTGAAATTTCGACGTTTTATACAATAAACCTGCCAATTTCTAAGAGCGGCGGTGGGTCACATTTTGCCCAAACCCCCCTGCAGTTTTCAAAATATCCCAAACATCCCAAATTCGAAACCTGAGCCATATTTTGGACCCAAATTCTGGATCTTTGCACCTATTCGCAGTTTGAAATTCCGACTTTTTGTACCAAAAAATCTGCCTATTACTGAAAGCGGAGGTGGATCACATTTTGCCCAAACCCCCCGTGCAGTTTTCAAAATATCCCAAATATCCCAAATTCGATACCTGAGCCATATTTTGGACCTAAATTCTGGCTCTTTGCACCTATTCGCAGATTGAAATTCCGACTTTTTATACCAAAAAGCTGCCAATTACTGAAAGCGAGGGTAGGTCACATTTTGCCCAAATCCCCTTCAGTTTTCAAAATATCCCAAACATCCCAAATTCGATACCTGAGCCATATTTTGGACGCAAATTCTGGCTCTCTTCACCTATTCGCAGTTTGAAATTCCGAATTTTTATACCAAAAATCTACCAATTACTGAAAGCAGCGGTTGGTCACATTTTGACCAAACCCCCCTGCAGTTTTCAAAATATCCCAAACATCCCAAATTCGAAACCTGAGCTATATTTTGGACCCAAATTCTGGATCTCTGCACCTATTCGCAGTTTGAAATTCCGACTTTTTGTACCAAAAATCTGCCTATTACTGAAAACGGAGGTGGATCACATTTTGCCCAAACCCCCCGTGCAGTTTTCAAAATATCCCAAACATCCCAAATTCGATACCTGAGCCATATTTTGGACCAAAATTCTGGCTCTTTGCACCTATTCGCAGATTGAAATTCCGACTTTTTATACCAAAAAGCTGCCAATTACTGAAAGCGAGGGTAGGTCACATTTTGCCCAAATCCCCTTCAGTTTTCAAAATATCCCAAACATCCCAAATTCGATACCTGAGCCATATTTTGGACGCAAATTCTGGCTCTCTTCACCTATTCGCAGTTTGAAATTCCGACTTTTTATACCAAAAATCTACCAATTACTGAAAGCAGCGGTTGGTCACATTTTGACCAAACCCCCCTGCAGTTTTCAAAATATCCCAAACATCCAAAATTCGATACCTGAGTAATATTTTGGACCCAAATTCTTGCTCTCTGCACCTATTCGCAGTTTGAAATTCCGACTTTTTACCAAAAATATGCCAATTACTGAAAGCAGTGGTGGGTCACATTTTGCCCAAACCCCCCTGCAGTTTTCAAAATATCCCAAACATCCCAAATTCGATACCTGATGCATATTTTGGACTCAAATTCTGGATCTCTGCACCTATTCGCCGTTTGAAATTCCGACTTTTTATACCAAAAATCTGCCAATTACGGAAAGCGGCGGTGGGTCACATTTTGCCCAAAACCCCCTGCAGTTTTCAAAATATCCCAAAGATAAAAAATTCGATACCTGAGCCATATTTTGGATACAAATTCTGGCTCTCTGCACCTATTCGCAGTTTGAAATTCCGACTTTTTGTACCAAAAATCTGCCTATTACTGAAAGCAGCGGCGGATCACATTTTGCCCAAACCCCCCGTGCAGTTTTCAAAATATCCCAAACATCCCAAATTCGATACCTGAGCCATATTTTGGACCCAAATTCTGGCTCTCTGCACCTATTCGCAGATTGAAATTCCTACTTTTTATACCAAAAAGCTGCCAATTACTAAAAGCGGCCGTAGGTCACATTTTGCTCAAACCCCCTTGCAGTTTTCAAAATATCCCAAAGATCCCAAATTCGATTCCTGAGCCATATATTGGACCCAAATTCTGGCTCTCTGCACCTATTCGCCGTTTGAAATTCCGACTTTTTATACCAGAAATCTGCCAATTACTGAAAGCAGCGGTGGGTCACATTTTGCCCAAACCCCCCTGCAGTTTTCAAAATATCCCAAACATCCAAAATTCGATACCTGAGCCATATTTTGGACCCAAATTCTGGCTCTTTGCACCTATTCGCAGTTTGAAATTCCGAATTTTTATACCAAAAATATGCCAATTACTGAAAGCAGCGGTGGGTCAAATTTTGGCCAAACATCCCAAATTCGATACCTGAGCCATATTTTGGACCATAATTCTGGCTCTCTGCACCTATTCGCCGTTTGAAATTCCGAATTTTAATATAAAAAATCTGCACATTACTGAAAGCGGCGGTGGGTCACATTTTGCCCAAACCACCCTGCAGTTTTCAAAATATCCCAAACATCCCAAATTCGATACCTGAGCCATATTTTGGACCCAAATTCTGGCTCTCTGCACCTATTCACCGTTTGAAATTCCGATTTTTATACCAAAAATCTGCCAATTACTGAAAGCGGCAGTGAGTCACATTTTGCCCAAACCCCCCTGCAGTTTTCAAAATATCCCAAACATCCCAAATTCGATACCTGAGCCATATTTTGGACCGAAATTCTGGCTCTCTGCACCTATTCGCAGTTTGAAATTCCGACTTTTTACCATAAATATGCCAATTACTGAAAGCAGTGGTGGGTCACATTTTGCCCAAACCCCCCTGCAGTTTTCAAAATATCCCAAACATCCCAAATTCGATACCTGAGCCATATTTTGAACCCAAATTCTGGCTCTCTGCACCTTTTCGCAGACTGAAATTCCGACGTTTTATACCAAAACCTGCCAATTACTGAGAGCAGCGGTGGGTCACATTTTGCCGAAACCACCCTGCAGTTTTCAAAATATCCCAAACATCCCAAATTCGATACCTGAGCCATATTTTTGACCCAAATTCTAGCTCTCTGCCCCTATTCGCAGTTTGAAATTTCTATTTTTTATACCAAAAATCTGCCAATTACTGAAAGAGGATGTGGATCACATTTTGCCACCCCCCCCCACCTGGAGTTTTCAAAATATCCGAAACATCCCAAATTCGATACCTGAGCCATATTTTGGACAGAATTTCTGGCTCTCTGCACCTTTTCGCAGTTTGAAATTCCGACTTTTTACCAAAAATATGCAATTACTGAAAGCAGTGGTGGGTCACATTTTGCCCAAACCCCCCTGCAGTTTTCAAAATATCCCAAACATCCCAAATTCGATACCTGAGCGATATTTTGAACCCAAATTCTGGCTCTCTGCACCTATTCGCCGTTTGAAATTCCTACTTTCTATACCAAAAAGCTGTCAATTACTGAAAGCAGCGGTGGGTCACATTTTGCCCAAACCCCCCTGCAGTTTTCCAAATATCCCAAACATCCCAAATTCGATACCTGAGCCATATTTTGGACCCAAATTCTGGCTCTCTGCACCTGTTCGCAGATTGAAATTCCGACGTTTTATACCAAAAACCTGCCAATTACTGAGAGCGGTGGTGGGTCACATTTTGCCCAAACCCCCCTGCAGTTTTCAAAAATATCCCAAACATCCCAAATTCGAGACCTGAGGCATATTTTGGACCCAAATTCTGGCTCTCTGCACCTATTCGCAGATTGAAATTCCGACGTTTTATACCAAAACCTGCCAATTACTGAGAGCGGCGGTGGGTCACATTTTGCCCAAACCACCCTGCAGTTTTCAAAATATCCCAAACATCCCAAATTCGATACCTGAGCCATATTTTAGACAAAAATTCTGGCTCCCTGCACCTATTCGCCGTTTGAAATTCCGACTTTTTATACCAAAAATCTGCCAATTACTGAAAGTGGCGGTGAATCACATTTTGCCCAAACCCTCCTGCAGTTTTCAAAATATCCCAAAGATCCAAAATTCGATACCTGAGCCATATTTTGGACCCAAATTCTGGCTCTCTGCACCTATTCGCAGTTTGAAATTCCGACTTTTTACTAAAAATATGCCAATTACTGAAAGCAGTGGTGGGTCACATTTTGCCCAAACCCCCCTGCAGTTTTCAAAATATCCCAAACATCCCAAATTCGATACCTGAGCCATATTTTGGAACAAATTCTTGCTCTCTTCACCTATTCGTAGTTTGAATTTCCGACTTTTTATACCAAAAATCTGCCAATTACTGAAAGCAGCGGTGGGTCACGTTTTGCCCAAACCCCCCTGCAGTTTTCAAAATATCCCAAACATCCAAAATTCGATACCTGGTGCATATTTTAGACCCAAATTCTGGATCTCTGCTCCTATTCGCCGTTTGAAATTCGGACTTTTTATACCAAAAATCTGCCAATTACTGAAAGCGGGGGTGGGTCACATTTTGCCCAAATCCCCCTGCAGTTTTCAAAATATCCCAAAGATCAAAAATTTGATACCTGAGCCATATTTTGGATACAAATTCTGGCTCTCTGCACCTATTCGCAGTTTGAAATTCCGACTATTTGTACCAAAAATCTTCCTATTACTGAAAGCAGCGGTGGATCACATTTTAAGAACATAAGAACATAAGAACAAAGGTAACTGCAGAAGGCCTATTGGCCCATACGAGGCAGCTCCTATTCTATAACCACCCAATCCCACTCATATACTTGTCCAACCCGCGCTTGAAACAATCGAGGGACCCCACCTCCACCACGTTACGCGGCAATTGGTTCCACAAATCAACAACCCTGTTACTGAACCAGTATTTACCCAAGTCTTTCCTAAATCTAAACTTCTCCAATTTATACCCATTGTTTCGTGTTCTGTCCTGTGTTGATACTTTTAATACCCTATTAATATCCCCCTTGTTATGTCCATTCACCCACTTGTAAACCTCTATCATGTCGCCCCTAATAAAACTGCACGGGGGGTTTTGTCCAAACCCCCCGTGCAGTTTTCAAAATATCCCAAACATCCCCAATTCGATACCTGAGCCATATTTTTTACCCAAATTCTGGCTCTCTGCACCTATTCGCAGATTGAAATTCCGACTTTTTATACCAGAAAGCTGCCAATTACTAAAAGCGGCAGTAGGTCACATTTTGCCCAAACCCCCTTGCAGTTTTCAAAATATCCCCAACATCCCAAATTAAATTCCTGAGCCATATATTGGACCCAAATTCTGGCTCTTTGCACATATTCGCCGTTTGAAATTTTGACTTTTTACCAGAAATCTGCCAATTACTGAAAGCAGCGGTGGGTCTTATTTTGCCCAAACCCCCCTGCAGTTTTCAAAATATCCCAAACATCCAAAATTCGATACCTGAGCCTTATTTTGGACCCAAATTCTGACTCTCTGCACCTATTCGCAGTTTGAAATTCCGACTTTTTATACAAAAAATATGCCAATTACTGAAAGCAACGGTGGGTCACATTTTGCCCAAACATCCCAAATTCGATACCTGAGCCATATTTTGGACCCTAATTCTGGCTCTCTGCATCTATTCGCCGTTTGAAATTCCGACTTTTTATATAAACAATCTGCCAATTACTGAAAGCGGCGGTGGGTCACATTTTGCCCAAACCACCCTGCAGTTTTCAAAATATCCCAAACATCCCAAATTCGATGCCTGAGCCATATTTTGGACCCAAATTCTGGCTCTCTGCACCTATTCGCAGTTTGAAATTCCGACTTTTTATACTAAAAATATGCCAATTACTGAAAGCAGCGGTGGGTCACATTTTGCCCAAACCCCCCTGCAGCTTTCAAAATATCCCAAACATCCGAAATTCGATACCTGAGCCATATTTTGGACCCAAATTCTGACTCTCTGCACCTATTCGCAGTTTGAAATTCTGACTTTATATACCAAAAATCTGCCAATTACTGAAAGCGGCGGTGGATCACATTTTGCCCAATCCCACCCTGCAGTTTTCAAAATATCCCAAACATCCCACATTCGATACCTGAGCCATATTTTGGACCCAAATTCTGGCTCTCTGCACCTGTTCGCAGATTGAAATTCCGACGTTTTATACAAAAAACCTGCCAATTACTGAGAGCGGCGGTGGGTCACATTTTGACCAAACCCCCCTGCAGTTTTCAAAATATCCCAAACATCCCAAATTCGATACCTGAGCCATATTTTGGACCCAAATTCTGGCTCTCTGCACCTATTCGCCGTTTGAAATTCCGACTTTTTATACAAAAAATCTGCCAATTACTGAAAGCGGCGGTGAGTCACATTTAAGAACATAAGAACATAAGAACAAAGGTAACTGCAGAAGGCCTATTGGCCCATACGAGGCAGCTCCTATTCTATAACCACCCAATCCCACTCATATACTTGTCCAACCCGTGCTTGAAACAATCGAGGGACCCCACCTCCACAATGTTACGCGGCAATTGGTTCCACAAATCAACAACCCTGTTACTGAACCAGTATTTACCCAAGTCTTTCCTAAATCTAAACTTATCCAATTTATATCCATTGTTTCGTGTTCTGTCCTGTGTTGATACTTTTAATACCCTATTAATATCCCCCCGGTTATGTCCATTCATCCACTTGTAAACCTCTATCATGTCACCCCTAACTCTTCGCCTTTCCAGTGAATGCAACTTAAGCTTTGTTAATCTTTCTTCATATGAAAGATTTCTAATTTGGGGAATTAACTTAGTCATCCTACGCTGGACACGTTCAAGTGAATTTATATCCATTCTATAATATGGCGACCAAAACTGAACTGCATAATCTAAATGGGGCCTAACTAGAGCAAGATATAGCTTGAGAACCACACCAGGTGTCTTGTTACTAACGCTGCGATTAATAAATCCAAGTGTCCGATTTGCCTTATTACGAACATTTATGCATTGATCCTTTTGTTTTAAATTCTTACTAATCATAACTCCCAGATCCCTTTCGCAATCCGACTTCGCAATCACAACACCATCTAGCTCGTATCTTGTAACTCTATCATCATTACCTAACCTCAGAACTTTACATTTATCAGCATTAAACTGCATCTGCCAATCCTTTGACCATTTCAAAACCCTATCTAGATCAACTTGAAGTGATAGTGAGTCCTCCTCCGAATTAATTTCCCTACCGATTTTCGTATCATCGGCAAATTTGCAAATGTTGCTACTCAAACCTGAATCTAAATCATTTATATATATTATAAACAGCAGAGGGCCCAGGACAGAGCCTTGAGGCACTCCACTTACAACATTTTCCCACTCTGACTTGATTCCATTTATACTAACTCTCTGTTTCCTTTGGTATAGCCATGCCCTAATCCAGCTTAATATAGCACCCCCAATACCATGAGACTCTATTTTTTTAATCAGTCTTTCATGTGGCACTGTATCAAAAGCTTTGCTAAAGTCAAGGTATACAACATCGCAATCCTTACCACTATCAACTGCCTCAACAATGCTAGAATAAAAAGATAACATATTTGTTAAACATGAACGGCCATTTATAAAACCATGTTGCGATTCAATTATTAATTTATGTTTTTCAAGATGAAGACGAATTTTATTTGCTATTATAGATTCGAGTAACTTTCCCACATCTGTCACTACACACAAGGATATGCCACACTAACAATTTTCTTACAGGTTAGAACCATTGATAGAATCCGCACGTTAGAATCTGGTGAAATCCCACAAGAGACCAATATATGAATAAGAAAAACGTGGGTTCAAATCATTAACAAAACGTCCCCTACCACCACCACGAAGGATAAAACCTTCGTCCACTATATAACGCCCCAAATCAACAAAGTGTTGACCTTGCAACTTACAATAGGTTAGAACCGACTATACAAGGACCAGGTGTACCGAAACGATACTTCATGATACCTGCTTGATGGGGTTCTGGCAGTTCTACTCCCCAAGCCCGGACCGAGACCAGGCTTGGGGAGGTGAACCATGTGAAAATACTTCATTCATAATGATGCACTGCCAGGAATCTTAGCGAAGTATCCTAAATTTGTTTACTGTAGGTGCAGCCTGCACACGAGCGTAAACTTGCCGCCCAGTTGGGTGGGTGCAGCCGCCGCTGACGGACGTACACCGCTCCACTACTCAAGGTCAGCCCCACTCATCCTCGCCAGAAACCCCATGGATGGCCATACATTAATTTAAAAAAAAGACATCTTTAAGATCTCAAACAGAAGGCACTGACATTACCCTCAGACACGTTGGTCAATGTCTGTGTAAGGAGGAGCTTCAGAAACCAGAAATTCGACAAGAACTTTTGGCTGGATGGTAGAGCCAGTTTCGCTTCATGAAGGTCTCGTAGCCTGGTGGATAGCGCGCAGGACTCGTAATTCTGTGGCGCGGGTTTGATTCCCGCACGAGGCAGAAACAATGGGCAGTTTCTTTCACCCTGAATGCCCCTGTTACCTAGCAGTAAATAGGTACCTGGGAGTTAGTCAGCTGTCACGGGCTGCTTCCTGGGGGTGGAGGCCTGGTCGAGGACCGGGCCGCGGGGACACTAAAGCCCCGAAATCATCTCAAGATAACTCAAAATTTTGCCCAAACCCCCCCTGCAGTTTTCAAAATATCCCAAAGATCCAAAATTCGATACCTGAGCGATATTTTGGACCCAAATTCTGGCTCTCTGCACCTATTCGCAGTTTGAAATTCCTAATTTCTATACCAAAAATTTGCCAATTACTGAAAGAGGCTGTGGATCACATTTCCCCCCCCCCCCTGCAGTTTTCAAAATATCCCAAACATCCCAAATTCGATACCTGAGCTATAGTTTGGACCTAAATTATGGCTCTCTGCACCTATTCGCAGTTTGAAATTCCTACTTTTTATACCAAAAATATGTCAATTACTGAAAGCAGCTGTGGGTCACATTTTCCCCAAACCCCCCTGCAGTTTTCAAAATATCCCAAACATCCCAAATTCGATACCTGAGCCATATTTTGGACCCAAATTCTGGCTCTCTGCACCTGTTCGCAGATTGAAATTCCGACGTTTTATACCAAAAACCTGCCAATTACTGAGAGCGGCGGTGGGTAACATTTTGCCCAAACCCCCCTGCAGTTTTCCAAATATCCCAAACATCCCAAATTCGATACCTGAGCCATATTTTGGACCCAAATTCTGGCTCTCTGCACCTGTTCGCAGATTGAAATTCCGACGTTTTATACCAAAAACCTGCCAATTACTGAGAGCGGTGGTGGGTCACATTTTGCCCAAACCCTCCTGCAGTTTTCAAAAATATCCCAAACATCCCAAATTCGATACCTGAGCCATATTTTGGACCCAAATTCTGGCTCTCTGCACCTATTCGCCGTTTGAAATTCCGACTTTTTATACAAAAAATCTGCCAATTACTGAAAGCGGCGGTGAGTCACATTTAAGAACATAAGAACATAAGAACAAAGGTAACTGCAGAAGGCCTATTGGCCCATACGAGGCAGCTCCTATTCTATAACCACCCAATCCCACTCATATACTTGTCCAACCCGTGCTTGAAACAATCGAGGGACCCCACCTCCACAATGTTACGCGGCAATTGGTTCCACAAATCAACAACCCTGTTACTGAACCAGTATTTACCCAAGTCTTTCCTAAATCTAAACTTATCCAATTTATATCCATTGTTTCGTGTTCTGTCCTGTGTTGATACTTTTAATACCCTATTAATATCCCCCCGGTTATGTCCATTCATCCACTTGTAAACCTCTATCATGTCACCCCTAACTCTTCGCCTTTCCAGTGAATGCAACTTAAGCTTTGTTAATCTTTCTTCATATGAAAGATTTCTAATTTGGGGAATTAACTTAGTCATCCTACGCTGGACACGTTCAAGTGAATTTATATCCATTCTATAATATGGCGACCAAAACTGAACTGCATAATCTAAATGGGGCCTAACTAGAGCAAGATATAGCTTGAGAACCACACCAGGTGTCTTGTTACTAACGCTGCGATTAATAAATCCAAGTGTCCGATTTGCCTTATTACGAACATTTATGCATTGATCCTTTTGTTTTAAATTCTTACTAATCATAACTCCCAGATCCCTTTCGCAATCCGACTTCGCAATCACAACACCATCTAGCTCGTATCTTGTAACTCTATCATCATTACCTAACCTCAGAACTTTACATTTATCAGCATTAAACTGCATCTGCCAATCCTTTGACCATTTCAAAACCCTATCTAGATCAACTTGAAGTGATAGTGAGTCCTCCTCCGAATTAATTTCCCTACCGATTTTCGTATCATCGGCAAATTTGCAAATGTTGCTACTCAAACCTGAATCTAAATCATTTATATATATTATAAACAGCAGAGGGCCCAGGACAGAGCCTTGAGGCACTCCACTTACAACATTTTCCCACTCTGACTTGATTCCATTTATACTAACTCTCTGTTTCCTTTGGTATAGCCATGCCCTAATCCAGCTTAATATAGCACCCCCAATACCATGAGACTCTATTTTTTTAATCAGTCTTTCATGTGGCACTGTATCAAAAGCTTTGCTAAAGTCAAGGTATACAACATCGCAATCCTTACCACTATCAACTGCCTCAACAATGCTAGAATAAAAAGATAACATATTTGTTAAACATGAACGGCCATTTATAAAACCATGTTGCGATTCAATTATTAATTTATGTTTTTCAAGATGAAGACGAATTTTATTTGCTATTATAGATTCGAGTAACTTTCCCACATCTGTCACTACACACAAGGATATGCCACACTAACAATTTTCTTACAGGTTAGAACCATTGATAGAATCCGCACGTTAGAATCTGGTGAAATCCCACAAGAGACCAATATATGAATAAGAAAAACGTGGGTTCAAATCATTAACAAAACGTCCCCTACCACCACCACGAAGGATAAAACCTTCGTCCACTATATAACGCCCCAAATCAACAAAGTGTTGACCTTGCAACTTACAATAGGTTAGAACCGACTATACAAGGACCAGGTGTACCGAAACGATACTTCATGATACCTGCTTGATGGGGTTCTGGCAGTTCTACTCCCCAAGCCCGGACCGAGACCAGGCTTGGGGAGGTGAACCATGTGAAAATACTTCATTCATAATGATGCACTGCCAGGAATCTTAGCGAAGTATCCTAAATTTGTTTACTGTAGGTGCAGCCTGCACACGAGCGTAAACTTGCCGCCCAGTTGGGTGGGTGCAGCCGCCGCTGACGGACGTACACCGCTCCACTACTCAAGGTCAGCCCCACTCATCCTCGCCAGAAACCCCATGGATGGCCATACATTAATTTAAAAAAAAGACATCTTTAAGATCTCAAACAGAAGGCACTGACATTACCCTCAGACACGTTGGTCAATGTCTGTGTAAGGAGGAGCTTCAGAAACCAGAAATTCGACAAGAACTTTTGGCTGGATGGTAGAGCCAGTTTCGCTTCATGAAGGTCTCGTAGCCTGGTGGATAGCGCGCAGGACTCGTAATTCTGTGGCGCGGGTTTGATTCCCGCACGAGGCAGAAACAATGGGCAGTTTCTTTCACCCTGAATGCCCCTGTTACCTAGCAGTAAATAGGTACCTGGGAGTTAGTCAGCTGTCACGGGCTGCTTCCTGGGGGTGGAGGCCTGGTCGAGGACCGGGCCGCGGGGACACTAAAGCCCCGAAATCATCTCAAGATAACTCAAAATTTTGCCCAAACCCCCCCTGCAGTTTTCAAAATATCCCAAAGATCCAAAATTCGATACCTGAGCGATATTTTGGACCCAAATTCTGGCTCTCTGCACCTATTCGCAGTTTGAAATTCCTAATTTCTATACCAAAAATTTGCCAATTACTGAAAGAGGCTGTGGATCACATTTCCCCCCCCCCCCTGCAGTTTTCAAAATATCCCAAACATCCCAAATTCGATACCTGAGCTATAGTTTGGACCTAAATTATGGCTCTCTGCACCTATTCGCAGTTTGAAATTCCTACTTTTTATACCAAAAATATGTCAATTACTGAAAGCAGCTGTGGGTCACATTTTCCCCAAACCCCCCTGCAGTTTTCAAAATATCCCAAACATCCCAAATTCGATACCTGAGCCATATTTTGGACCCAAATTCTGGCTCTCTGCACCTGTTCGCAGATTGAAATTCCGACGTTTTATACCAAAAACCTGCCAATTACTGAGAGCGGCGGTGGGTAACATTTTGCCCAAACCCCCCTGCAGTTTTCCAAATATCCCAAACATCCCAAATTCGATACCTGAGCCATATTTTGGACCCAAATTCTGGCTCTCTGCACCTGTTCGCAGATTGAAATTCCGACGTTTTATACCAAAAACCTGCCAATTACTGAGAGCGGTGGTGGGTCACATTTTGCCCAAACCCTCCTGCAGTTTTCAAAAATATCCCAAACATCCCAAATTCGAGACCTGAGCCATATTTTGGACCCAAATTCTGGCTCTCTGCACCTATTCGCAGATTGAAATTCCGACGTTTTATACCAAAACCTGCCAATTACTGAGAGCGGCGGTGGGTCACATTTTGCCCAAACCACCCTGCAGTTTTCAAAATATCCCAAACATCCCAAATTCGATACCTGAGCCATATTTTGGACAAAAATTCTGGCTCCCTGCACCTATTCGCCGTTTGAAATTCCGACTTTTTATACCAAAAATCTGCCAATTACTGAAAGTGGCGGTGAGTCACATTTTGCCCAAACCCTCCTGCAGTTTTCAAAATATCCCAAACATCCAAAATTCGATACCTGAGCCATATTTTGGACCCAAATTCTGGCTCTCTGCACCTATTCGCAGTTTGAAATTCCTATTTTTTATACAAAAAATCTGCCAATTACTGAAAGAGGCTGTGGATCACATTTTGCCCAAACCTCCCCCTGTAGTTGTCAAAATATCCCAAACATCCCAAATTCGATACCTGAGCCATATTTTGGACCCAAATTCTGGCTCTCTGCACCTATTCGCAGTTTGAAATTCCGACTTTTTACTAAAAATATGCCAATTACTGAAAGCAGTGGTGGGTCACATTTTGCCCAAACCCCCCTGCAGTTTTCAAAATATCCCAAACATCCCAAATTCGATACCTGAGCCATATTTTGGAACAAATTCTGGCTCTCTTCACCTATTCGTAGTTTGAATTTCCGACTTTTTATACCAAAAATCTGCCAATTACTGAAAGCAGCGGTGGGTCACGTTTTGCCCAAACCCCCCTGCAGTTTTCAAAATATCCCAAACATCCAAAATTCGATACCTGGTGCATATTTTAGACCCAAATTCTGGATCTCTGCCCCTATTCGACGTTTGAAATTCGGACTTTTTATACCAAAAATCTGCCAATTACTGAAAGCGGGGGTGGGTCACATTTTGCCCAAAACCCCCTGCAGTTTTCAAAATATCCCAAAGATCAAAAATTTGATACCTGAGCCATATTTTGGATACAAATTCTGGCTCTCTGCACCTATTCGCAGTTTGAAATTCCGACTTTTTGTACCAAAAATCTTCCTATTACTGAAAGCAGCGGTGGATCACATTTTGCCCAAACCCCCCGTGCAGTTTTCAAAATATCCCAAACATCCCCAATTCGATACCTGAGCCATATTTTTTACCCAAATTCTGGCTCTCTGCACCTATTCGCAGATTGAAATTCCGACTTTTTATACCAGAAAGCTGCCAATTACTAAAAGCGGCAGTAGGTCACATTTTGCCCAAACCCCTTTGCAGTTTTCAAAATATCCCAAACATCCCAAATTAAATTCCTGAGCCATATATTGGACCCAAATTCTGGCTCTTTGCACATATTCGCCGTTTGAAATTTTGACTTTTTATACCAGAAATCTGCCAATTACTGAAAGCAGCGGTGGGTCTTATTTTGCCCAAACCCCCCTGCAGTTTTCAAAATATCCCAAACATCCAAAATTCGATACCTGAGCCTTATTTTGGACCCAAATTCGGGCTCTCTGCACCTATTCGCAGTTTAAAATTCCTAATTTTTATACCAAAAATCTGCCAATTACTGAAAGAGGCTGTGGATCACATTTTGCCCCCCCCCCCCCATGCAGTTTTCAAAAATCCCAAACATCCCAAATTCGATACCTGAGCCATATTTTGGACCTAAATTATGGCTCTCTGCACCTATTCGCAGTTTGAAATTCCTACTTTTTGTACCAAAAATATGTCAATTACTGAAAGCAGCGGTGGGTCACATTTTTCCCAAACCCCCCTGCATTTTTCAAAATATCCCAAACATCCCAAATTCGATACCTGAGCCATATTTTGGACCCAAATTCTGGCTCTCTTCACCTGTTCGCAGATTGAAATTCCGACGTTTTATACCAAAAACCTGCCAATTACTGAGAGCTGCGGTGGGTCACATTTTGACCAAACCCCCCTGCAGTTTTCAAAATATCCCAAACATCCCAAATTCGATACCTGAGCCATATTTTGGACCCAAATTCTGGCTCTCTGCACCTATTCGCCGTTTGAAATTCCGACTTTTTATACAAAAAATCTGCCAATTACTGAAAGCGGCGGTGAGTCACATTTTGCCCAAACCCCCCTGCAGTTTTCAAAATATCCCAAAGATCCAAAATTCGATACCTGAGCGATATTTTGGACCCAAATTCTGGCTCTCTGCACCTATTCGCAGTTTGAAATTCCTAATTTCTATACCAAAAATTTGCCAATTACTGAAAGAGGCTGTGGATCACATTTCCCCCCCCCCCCCTGCAGTTTTCAAAATATCCCAAACATCCCAAATTCGATACCTGAGCTATAGTTTGGACCTAAATTATGGCTCTCTGCACCTATTCGCAGTTTGAAATTCCTACTTTTTATACCAAAAATATGTCAATTACTGAAAGCAGCTGTGGGTCACATTTTCCCCAAACCCCCCTGCAGTTTTCAAAATATCCCAAACATCCCAAATTCGATACCTGAGCCATATTTTGGACCCAAATTCTGGCTCTCTGCACCTATTCGCAGTTTGAAATTCCGACTTTTTACTAAAAATATGCCAATTACTGAAAGCAGTGGTGGGTCACATTTTGCCCAAACCCCCCTGCAGTTTTCAAAATATCCCAAACATCCCAAATTCGATACCTGAGCCATATTTTGGAACAAATTCTGGCTCTCTTCACCTATTCGTAGTTTGAATTTCCGACTTTTTATACCAAAAATCTGCCAATTACTGAAAGCAGCGGTGGGTCACGTTTTGCCCAAACCCCCCTGCAGTTTTCAAAATATCCCAAACATCCAAAATTCGATACCTGGTGCATATTTTAGACCCAAATTCTGGATCTCTGCCCCTATTCGACGTTTGAAATTCGGACTTTTTATACCAAAAATCTGCCAATTACTGAAAGCGGGGGTGGGTCACATTTTGCCCAAAACCCCCTGCAGTTTTCAAAATATCCCAAAGATCAAAAATTTGATACCTGAGCCATATTTTGGATACAAATTCTGGCTCTCTGCACCTATTCGCAGTTTGAAATTCCGACTTTTTGTACCAAAAATCTTCCTATTACTGAAAGCAGCGGTGGATCACATTTTGCCCAAACCCCCCGTGCAGTTTTCAAAATATCCCAAACATCCCCAATTCGATACCTGAGCCATATTTTTTACCCAAATTCTGGCTCTCTGCACCTATTCGCAGATTGAAATTCCGACTTTTTATACCAGAAAGCTGCCAATTACTAAAAGCGGCAGTAGGTCACATTTTGCCCAAACCCCTTTGCAGTTTTCAAAATATCCCAAACATCCCAAATTAAATTCCTGAGCCATATATTGGACCCAAATTCTGGCTCTTTGCACATATTCGCCGTTTGAAATTTTGACTTTTTATACCAGAAATCTGCCAATTACTGAAAGCAGCGGTGGGTCTTATTTTGCCCAAACCCCCCTGCAGTTTTCAAAATATCCCAAACATCCAAAATTCGATACCTGAGCCTTATTTTGGACCCAAATTCGGGCTCTCTGCACCTATTCGCAGTTTAAAATTCCTAATTTTTATACCAAAAATCTGCCAATTACTGAAAGAGGCTGTGGATCACATTTTGCCCCCCCCCCCCCATGCAGTTTTCAAAAATCCCAAACATCCCAAATTCGATACCTGAGCCATATTTTGGACCTAAATTATGGCTCTCTGCACCTATTCGCAGTTTGAAATTCCTACTTTTTGTACCAAAAATATGTCAATTACTGAAAGCAGCGGTGGGTCACATTTTTCCCAAACCCCCCTGCATTTTTCAAAATATCCCAAACATCCCAAATTCGATACCTGAGCCATATTTTGGACCCAAATTCTGGCTCTCTTCACCTGTTCGCAGATTGAAATTCCGACGTTTTATACCAAAAACCTGCCAATTACTGAGAGCTGCGGTGGGTCACATTTTGACCAAACCCCCCTGCAGTTTTCAAAATATCCCAAACATCCCAAATTCGATACCTGAGCCATATTTTGGACCCAAATTCTGGCTCTCTGCACCTATTCGCCGTTTGAAATTCCGACTTTTTATACAAAAAATCTGGCAATTACTGAAAGCGGCGGTGAGTCACATTTTGCCCAAACCCCCCTGCAGTTTTCAAAATATCCCAAAGATCCAAAATTCGATACCTGAGCGATATTTTGGACCCAAATTCTGGCTCTCTGCACCTATTCGCAGTTTGAAATTCCTAATTTCTATACCAAAAATTTGCCAATTACTGAAAGAGGCTGTGGATCACATTTCCCCCCCCCCCCTGCAGTTTTCAAAATATCCCAAACATCCCAAATTCGATACCTGAGCTATAGTTTGGACCTAAATTATGGCTCTCTGCACCTATTCGCAGTTTGAAATTCCTACTTTTTATACCAAAAATATGTCAATTACTGAAAGCAGCTGTGGGTCACATTTTCCCCAAACCCCCCTGCAGTTTTCAAAATATCCCAAACATCCCAAATTCGATACCTGAGCCATATTTTGGACCCAAATTCTGGCTCTCTGCACCTGTTCGCAGATTGAAATTCCGACGTTTTATACCAAAAACCTGCCAATTACTGAGAGCGGCGGTGGGTAACATTTTGCCCAAACCCCCCTGCAGTTTTCAAAAATATCCCAAACATCCCAAATTCGATACCTGAGCCATATTTTGGACCCAAATTCTGGCTCTCTGCACCTATTCGCAGATTGAAATTCCGACGTTTTATACCAAAAACCTGGCAATTACTGAGAGCGTCGGTGGGTCACATTTTGCCCAAACCCCCCTGCAGTTTTCAAAATATCCCAAACATCCAAAATTCGATACCTGAGCCTTATTTTGGACCCAAATTCTGACTCTCTGCACCTATTCGCAGTTTGAAATTCCGACTTTTTATACAAAAAATATGCCAATTACTGAAAGCAACGGTGGGTCACATTTTGCCCAAACATCCCAAATTCGATACCTGAGCCATATTTTGGACCCTAATTCTGGCTCTCTGCATCTATTCGCCGTTTGAAATTCCGACTTTTTATATAAACAATCTGCCAATTACTGAAAGCGGCGGTGGGTCACATTTTGCCCAAACCACCCTGCAGTTTTCAAAATATCCCAAACATCCCAAATTCGATGCCTGAGCCATATTTTGGACCCAAATTCTGGCTCTCTGCACCTATTCGCAGTTTGAAATTCCGACTTTTTATACTAAAAATATGCCAATTACTGAAAGCAGCGGTGGGTCACATTTTGCCCAAACCCCCCTGCAGTTTTCAAAATATCCCAAACATCCGAAATTCGATACCTGAGCCATATTTTGGACCCAAATTCTGACTCTCTGCACCTATTCGCAGTTTGAAATTCTGACTTTATATACCAAAAATCTGCCAATTACTGAAAGCGGCGGTGGATCACATTTTGCCCAATCCCACCCTGCAGTTTTCAAAATATCCCAAACATCCCACATTCGATACCTGAGCCATATTTTGGACCCAAATTCTGGCTCTCTGCACCTGTTCGCAGATTGAAATTCCGACGTTTTATACAAAAAACCTGCCAATTACTGAGAGCGGCGGTGGGTCACATTTTGACCAAACCCCCCTGTAGTTTTCAAAATATCCCAAACATCCCAAATTCGATACCTGAGCGATATTTTGGACCCAAATTCTGGCTCTCTGCACCTATTCGCCGTTTGAAATTCCGACTTTTTATACAAAAAATCTGCCAATTACTGAAAGCGGCGGTGAGTCACATTTCCCCCCCCCCCCCTTCAGTTTTCAAAATATCCCAAACATCCCAAATTCGATACCTGAGCTATAGTTTGGACCTAAATTATGGCTCTCTGCACCTATTCGCAGTTTGAAATTCCTACTTTTTATACCAAAAATATGTCAATTACTGAAAGCAGCTGTGGGTCACATTTTCCCCAAACCCCCCTGCAGTTTTCAAAATATCCCAAACATCCCAAATTCGATACCTGAGCCATATTTTGGACCCAAATTCTGGCTCTCTGCACCTGTTCGCAGATTGAAATTCCGACGTTTTATACCAAAAACCTGCCAATTACTGAGAGCGGCGGTGGGTAACATTTTGCCCAAACCCCCCTGCAGTTTTCAAAAATATCCCAAACATCCCAAATTCGATACCTGAGCCATATTTTGGACCCAAATTCTGGCTCTCTGCACCTATTCGCAGATTGAAATTCCGACGTTTTATACCAAAAACCTGGCAATTACTGAGAGCGTCGGTGGGTCACATTTTGCCCAAACCACCCTGCAGTTTTCAAAATATCCAAAACATCCCAAATTCGATACCTGAGCCATATTTTGGACCCAAATTCTGGCTCTCTGCACCTATTCGCTGTTTGAAATTCCGACTTTTTATACCAAAAATCTGCCAATTACTGAAAGCGGCAGTGAGTCACATTTTGCCCAAACCCCCCTGCAGTTTTCAAAATATCCCAAAGATCCAAAATTCGATACCTGAGCCATATTTTGGACCCAAATTCGGGCTCTCTGCACCTATTCGCAGTTTAAAATTCCTAATTTTTATACCAAAAATCTGCCAATTACTGAAAGAGGCTGTGGATCACATTTTGCCCCCCCCCCATGCAGTTTTCAAAAATCCCAAATTCGATACCTGAGCCATATTTTGGACCTAAATTATGGCTCTCTGCACCTATTCGCAGTTTGAAATTCCTACTTTTTGTACCAAAAATATGTCAATTACTGAAAGCAGCGGTGGGTCACATTTTTCCCAAACCCCCCTGCATTTTTCAAAATATCCCAAACATCCCAAATTCGATACCTGAGCCATATTTTGGACCCAAATTCTGGCTCTCTTCACCTGTTCGCAGATTGAAATTCCGACGTTTTATACCAAAAACCTGCCAATTACTGAGAGCTGCGGTGGGTCACATTTTGACCAAACCCCCCTGCAGTTTTCAAAATATCCCAAACATCCCAAATTCGATACCTGAGCCATATTTTGGACCCAAATTCTGGCTCTCTGCACCTATTCGTTGTTTGAAATTCCGACTTTTTATACAAAAAATCTGCCAATTACTGAAAGCGGCGGTGAGTCACATTTTGCCCAAACCCCCCTGCAGTTTTCAAAATATCCCAAAGATCCAAAATTCGATACCTGAGCGATATTTTGGACCCAAATTCTGGCTCTCTGCACCTATTCGCAGTTTGAAATTCCTAATTTCTATACCAAAAATTTGCCAATTACTGAAAGAGGCTGTGGATCACATTCCCCCCCCCCCCTGCAGTTTTCAAAATATCCCAAACATCCCAAATTCGATACCTGAGCTATAGTTTGGACCTAAATTATGGCTCTCTGCACCTATTCGCAGTTTGAAATTCCTACTTTTTATACCAAAAATATGTCAATTACTGAAAGCAGCTGTGGGTCACATTTTCCCCAAACCCCCTGCAGTTTTCAAAATATCCCAAACATCCCAAATTCGATACCTGAGCCATATTTTGGACCCAAATTCTGGCTCTCTGCACCTGTTCGCAGATTGAAATTCCGACGTTTTATACCAAAAACCTGCCAATTACTGAGAGCGGCGGTGGGTAACATTTTGCCCAAACCCCCCTGCAGTTTTCAAAAATATCCCAAACATCCCAAATTCGATACCTGAGCCATATTTTGGACCCAAATTCTGGCTCTCTGCACCTATTCGCAGATTGAAATTCCGACGTTTTATACCAAAAACCTGGCAATTACTGAGAGCGTCGGTGGGTCACATTTTGTCCAAACCACCCTGCAGTTTTCAAAATATCCAAAACATCCCAAATTCGATACCTGAGCCATATTTTGGACCCAAATTCTGGCTCTCTGCACCTATTCGCTGTTTGAAATTCCGACTTTTTATACCAAAAATCTGCCAATTACTGAAAGCGGCAGTGAGTCACATTTTGCCCAAACCCCCCCTGCAGTTTTCAAAATATCCCAAAGATCCAAAATTCGATACCTGAGCCATATTTTGGACCCAAATTCGGGCTCTCTGCACCTATTCGCAGTTTAAAATTCCTAATTTTTATACCAAAAATCTGCCAATTACTGAAAGAGGCTGTGGATCACATTTTGCCCCCCCCCCATGCAGTTTTCAAAAATCCCAAACATCCCAAATTCGATACCTGAGCCATATTTTGGACCTAAATTATGGCTCTCTGCACCTATTCGCAGTTTGAAATTCCTACTTTTTGTACCAAAATTATGTCAATTACTGAAAGCAGCGGTGGGTCACATTTTTCCCAAACCCCCCTGCATTTTTCAAAATATCCCAAACATCCCAAATTCGATACCTGAGCCATATTTTGGACCCAAATTCTGGCTCTCGGCACCTATTCGCAGATTGAAATTCCGACGTTTTATACCAAAAACCTGCCAATTACTGAGAGCGGCGGTGGGTCACATTTTGCCCAAACCCCCCTGCAGTTTTCAAAATATCCAAAACATCCCAAATTCGATACCTGATGCATATTTTGGACTCAAATTCTGGATCTCTGCACCTATTCGCCGTTAGAAATTCCGACTTTTTATACCAAAAATCTGCCAATTACGGAAAGCGGCGGTGGGTCACATTTTGCCCAAAACCCCCTGCAGTTTTCAAAATATCCCAAAGATAAAAAATTCGATACCTGAGCCATATTTTGGATACAAATTCTGGCTCTCTGCACCTATTCGCAGTTTGAAATTCCAACTTTTTGTACCCAAAATCTGCCTATTACTGAAAGCAGCGGCGGATCACATTTTGCCCAAACCCCCCGTGCAGTTTTCAAAATATCCCAAACATCCCAAATTCGATACCTGAGCCATATTTTGGACCCAAATTCTGGCTCTCTGCACCTATTCGCAGATTGAAATTCCTACTTTTTATACCAGAAATCTGCCAATTACTGAAAGCAGCGGTGGGTCACATTTTGCCCAAACCCCCCTGCAGTTTTCAAAATATCCCAAACATCCAAAATTCGGTACCTGAGCCATATTTTGGACCCAAATTCTGGCTCTCTGCACCTATTCGCAGTTTGAAATTCCGACTTTTTATACCAAAAATATGCCAATTACTGAAAGCAGCGGTGGGTCAAATTTTGGCCAAACATCCCAAATTCGATACCTGAGCCATATTTTGGACCCAAATTCTGGCTCTCTGCACCTATTCGCCGTTTGAAATTCCGACTTTTTATACAAAAAATCTGCCAATTACTGAAAGCGGCGGTGAGTCACATTTTGCCCAAACCCCCCTGCAGTTTTCAAAATATCCCAAAGATCCAAAATTCGATACCTGAGCGATATTTTGGACCCAAATTCTGGCTCTCTGCACCTATTCGCAGTTTGAAATTCCTAATTTCTATACCAAAAATTTGCCAATTACTGAAAGAGGCTGTGGATCACATTCCCCCCCCCCCCCCCTGCAGTTTTCAAAATATCCCATACATCCCAAATTCGATACCTGAGCTATAGTTTGGACCTAAATTATGGCTCTCTGCACCTATTCGCAGTTTGAAATTCCTACTTTTTATACCAAAAATATGTCAATTACTGAAAGCAGCTGTGGGTCACATTTTCCCCAAACCCCCCTGCAGTTTTCAAAATATCCCAAACATCCCAAATTCGATACCTGAGCCATATTTTGGACCCAAATTCTGGCTCTCTGCACCTGTTCGCAGATTGAAATTCCGACGTTTTATACCAAAAACCTGCCAATTACTGAGAGCGGCGGTGGGTAACATTTTGCCCAAACCCCCCTGCAGTTTTCAAAATATCCCAAACATCCCAAATTCGATACCTGAGCCATATTTTGGACCCAAATTCTGGCTCTCTGCACCTATTCGCAGATTGAAATTCCGACGTTTTATACCAAAAACCTGGCAATTACTGAGAGCGTCGGTGGGTCACATTTTGTCCAAACCACCCTGCAGTTTTCAAAATATCCAAAACATCCCAAATTCGATACCTGAGCCATATTTTGGACCCAAATTCTGGCTCTCTGCACCTATTCGCTGTTTGAAATTCCGACTTTTTATACCAAAAATCTGCCAATTACTGAAAGCGGCAGTGAGTCACATTTTGCCCAAACCCCCCCTGCAGTTTTCAAAATATCCCAAAGATCCAAAATTCGATACCTGAGCCATATTTTGGACCCAAATTCGGGCTCTCTGCACCTATTCGCAGTTTAAAATTCCTAATTTTTATACCAAAAATCTGCCAATTACTGAAAGAGGCTGTGGATCACATTTTGCCCCCCCCCCCCCATGCAGTTTTCAAAAATCCCAAACATCCCAAATTCGATACCTGAGCCATATTTTGGACCTAAATTATGGCTCTCTGCACCTATTCGCAGTTTGAAATTCCTACTTTTTGTACCAAAATTATGTCAATTACTGAAAGCAGCGGTGGGTCACATTTTTCCCAAACCCCCCTGCATTTTTCAAAATATCCCAAACATCCCAAATTCGATACCTGAGCCATATTTTGGACCCAAATTCTGGCTCTCGGCACCTATTCGCAGATTGAAATTCCGACGTTTTATACCAAAAACCTGCCAATTACTGAGAGCGGCGGTGGGTCACATTTTGCCCAAACCCCCCTGCAGTTTTCAAAATATCCAAAACATCCCAAATTCGATACCTGATGCATATTTTGGACTCAAATTCTGGATCTCTGCACCTATTCGCCGTTAGAAATTCCGACTTTTTATACCAAAAATCTGCCAATTACGGAAAGCGGCGGTGGGTCACATTTTGCCCAAAACCCCCTGCAGTTTTCAAAATATCCCAAAGATAAAAAATTCGATACCTGAGCCATATTTTGGATACAAATTCTGGCTCTCTGCACCTATTCGCAGTTTGAAATTCCGACTTTTTGTACCCAAAATCTGCCTATTACTGAAAGCAGCGGCGGATCACATTTTGCCCAAACCCCCCGTGCAGTTTTCAAAATATCCCAAACATCCCAAATTCGATACCTGAGCCATATTTTGGACCCAAATTCTGGCTCTCTGCACCTATTCGCAGATTGAAATTCCTACTTTTTATACCAGAAATCTGCCAATTACTGAAAGCAGCGGTGGGTCACATTTTGCCCAAACCCCCCTGCAGTTTTCAAAATATCCCAAACATCCAAAATTCGGTACCTGAGCCATATTTTGGACCCAAATTCTGGCTCTCTGCACCTATTCGCAGTTTGAAATTCCGACTTTTTATACCAAAAATATGCCAATTACTGAAAGCAGCGGTGGGTCAAATTTTGGCCAAACATCCCAAATTCGATACCTGAGCCATATTTTGGACCCAAATTCTGGCTCTCTGCACCTATTCGCCGTTTGAAATTCCGATTTTTATACCAAAAATCTGCCAATTACTGAAAGCGGCAGTGAGTCACATTTTGCCCAAACCCCCCTGCAGTTTTCAAAATATCCCAAAGATCCAAAATTCGATACCTGAGCCATATTTTGGACCGAAATTCTGGCTCTCTGCACCTATTCGCAGTTTGAAATTCCGACTTTTTACCATAAATATGCCAATTACTGAAAGCAGTGGTGGGTCACATTTGGCCCAAACCCCCCTGCAGTTTTCAAAATATCCCAAACATCCCAAATTCGATACCTGAGCCATATTTTGATCCCAAATTCTGGCTCTCTGCACCTATTCGCAGACTGAAATTCCGACGTTTTATACCAAAACCTGCCAATTACTGAGAGCAGCGGTGGGTAACATTTTGCCCAAACCACCCTGCAGTTTTCAAAATATCCCAAACATCCCAAATTCGATACCTGAGCCATATTTTTTACCCAAATTCTAGCTCTCTGCCCCTATTCGCAGTTTGAAATTTCTATTTTTTATACCAAAAATCTGCCAATTACTGAAAGAGGCTGTGGATCACATTTTGCCACCCCCCCCCCCCCTGGAGTTTTCAAAATATCCGAAACATCCCAAATTCGATACCTGAGCCATATTTTGGACAGAATTTCTGGCTCTCTGCACCTATTCGCAGTTTGAAATTCCGACTTTTTACCAAAAATATGCAATTACTGAAAGCAGTGGTGGGTCACATTTTGCCCAAACCCCCCTGCAGTTTTCAAAATATCCCAAACATCCCAAATTCGATACCTGAGCGATATTTTGAACCCAAATTCTGGCTCTCTGCACCTATTCGCCGTTTGAAATTCCTACTTTCTATACCAAAAAGCTGTCAATTACTGAAAGCAGCGGTGGGTCACATTTTGCCCAAACCCCCCTGCAGTTTTCCAAATATCCCAAACATCCCAAATTCGATACCTGAGCCATATTTTGGACCCAAATTCTGGCTCTCTGCACCTGTTCGCAGATTGAAATTCCGACGTTTTATACCAAAAACCTGCCAATTACTGAGAGCGGCGGTGGGTCACATTTTGCCCAAACCCCCCTGCAGTTTTCAAAAATATCCCAAACATCCCAAATTCGATACCTGAGCCATATTTTGGACCCAAATTCTGGCTCTCTGCACCTATTCGCAGATTGAAATTCCGACGTTTTATACCAAAACCTGCCAATTACTGAGAGCGGCGGTGGGTCACATTTTGCCCAAACCACCCTGCATTTTTCAAAATATCCCAAACATCCCAAATTCGATACCTGAGCCATATTTTGGACCAAAATTCTGGCTCCCTGCACCTATTCGCCGTTTGAAATTCCGACTTTTTATACCAAAAATCTGCCAATTACTGAAAGTGGCGGTGAGTCACATTTTGCCCAAACCCTCCTGCAGTTTTCAAAATATCCCAAAGATCTAAAATTCGATACCTGAGCCATATTTTGGACCCAAATTCTGGCTCTCTGCACCTATTCGCAGTTTGAAATTCCTATTTTTTATACAAAAAATCAACCAGTTACTGAAAGAGGCTGTGGATCACATTTTGCCCAAACCCCCCCCCCCCCCTGCAGTTGTCAAAATATCCCAAACATCCCAAATTCGATACCTGAGCCATATTTTGGACCCAAATTCTGGCTCTCTGCACCTATTCGCAGTTTGAAATTCCGACTTTTTACCAAAAATCTGCCAATTACTGAAAGCAGCGGTGGGTCACGTTTTGCCCAAACCCCCCTGCAGTTTTCAAAATATCCCAAACATCCAAAATTCAATACCTGGTGCATATTTTAGACCCAAATTCTGGATCTCTGCCCCTATTCGCCGTTTGAAATTCGGACTTTTTATACCAAAAATCTGCCAATTACTGAAAGCGGGGGTGGGTCACATTTTGCCCAAAACCCCCTGCAGTTTTCAAAATATCCCAAAGATCAAAAATTCGATACCTGAGCCATATTTTGGATACAAATTCTGGCTCTCTGCACCTATTCGCAGTTTGAAATTCCGACTTTTTGTACCAAAAATCTTCCTATTACTGAAAGCAGCGGTGGATCACATTTTGCCCAAACCCCCCTTGCAGTTTTCAAAATATCCCAAACATCCCCAATTCGATACCTGAGCCATATTTTTTACCCAAATTCTGGCTCTCTGCACCTATTCGCAGATTGAAATTCCGACTTTTTATACCAGAAAGCTGCCAATTACTAAAAGCGGCAGTAGGTCACATTTTGCCCAAACCCCCTTGCAGTTTTCAAAATATCCCAAACATCCCAAATTAAATTCCTGAGCCATATATTGGACCCAAATTCTGGCTCTTTGCACATATTCGCCGTTTGAAATTTTGACTTTTTATACCAGAAATCTGCCAATTACTGAAAGCAGCGGTGGGTCTTATTTTGCCCAAACCCCCCTGGAGTTTTCAAAATATCCCAAACATCCAAAATTCGATACCTGAGCCTTATTTTGAACCCAAATTCTGACTCTCTGCACCTATTCGCAGTTTGAAATTCCGACTTTTTATACAAAAAATATGCCAATTACTGAAAGCAACGGTGGGTCACATTTTGCCCAAACATCCCAAATTCGATACCTGAGCCATATTTTGGATCCTAATTCTGGCTCTCTGCATCTATTCGCCGTTTGAAATTCCGACTTTTTATATAAACAATCTGCCAATTACTGAAAGCGGCGGTGGGTCACATTTTGCCCAAACCACCCTGCAGTTTTCAAAATATCCCAAACATCCCAAATTCGATGCCTGAGCCATATTTTGGACCCAAATTCTGGCTCTCTGCACCTATTCGCAGTTTGAAATTCCGACTTTTTATACTAAAAATATGCCAATTACTGAAAGCAGCGGTGGGTCACATTTTGCCCAAACCCCCCTGCAGTTTTCAAAATATCCCAAACATCCGAAATTCGATACCTGAGCCATATTTTGGACCCAAATTCTGACTCTCTGCACCTATTCGCAGTTTGAAATTCTGACTTTATATACCAAAAATCTGCCAATTACTGAAAGCGGCGGTGGATCACATTTTGCCCAATCCCACCCTGCAGTTTTCAAAATATCCCAAACATCCCACATTCGATACCTGAGCCATATTTTGGACCCAAATTCTGGCTCTCTGCACCTGTTCGCAGATTGAAATTCCGACGTTTTATACAAAAAACCTGCCAATTACTGAGAGCGGCGGTGGGTCACATTTTGCCCAAACCACCCTGCAGTTTTCAAAATATCCAAAACATCCCAAATTCGATACCTGAGCCATATTTTGGACCCAAATTCTGGCTCTCTGCACCTATTCGCTGTTTGAAATTCCGACTTTTTATACAAAAAATCTGCCAATTACTGAAAGCGGCAGTGAGTCACATTTTGCCCAAACCCCCCTGCAGTTTTCAAAATATCCCAAAGATCCAAAATTCGATACCTGAGCCATATTTTGGACCCAAATTCGGGCTCTCTGCACCTATTCGCAGTTTAAAATTCCTAATTTTTATACCAAAAATCTGCCAATTACTGAAAGAGGCTGTGGATCACATTTTGCCCCCCCCCCCATGCAGTTTTCAAAAATCCCAAACATCCCAAATTCGATACCTGAGCCATATTTTGGACCTAAATTATGGCTCTCTGCACCTATTCGCAGTTTGAAATTCCTACTTTTTGTACCAAAAATATGTCAATTACTGAAAGCAGCGGTGGGTCACATTTTGCCCAAACCCCCCTGCAGTTTTCAAAATATCCCAAACATCCCAAATTCGATACCTCAGCCATATTTTGGACCAAAATTCTGGCTCTCTGCACCTGTTCGCAGATTGAAATTCCGACGTTTTATACCAAAAACCTGCCAATTACTGAGAGCTGCGGTGGGTCACATTTTGCCCAAACCCCCTTGCAGTTTTAAAAAATATCCCAAACATCGCAAATTCGATACCTGAGCCATATTTTGGACCCAAATTCTGGCTCTCGGCACCTATTCGCAGATTGAAATTCCGACGTTTTATACCAAAAACCTGCCAATTACTGAGAGCGGCGGTGGGTCACATTTTGCCCAAACCCCCCTGCAGTTTTCAAAATATCCAAAACATCCCAAATTCGATACCTGAGCCATATTTTGGACCCAAATTCTGGCTCTCTGCACCTATTCGCCGTTTGAAATTCCGACTTTTTATACCAAAAATCTGCCAATTACTGAAAGCGGCGGTGAGTCACATTTTGCCCAAACCCCCCTGCAGTTTTCAAAGTATCCCAAAGATCCAAAATTCGATACCTGAGCCATATTTTAGACCCAAATTCTGGCTCTCTGCACCTATTCGCCGTTTGAAATTCCGACTTTTTATACCAAAAAGCTGCCAATTACTGAAAGCGGCGGTAGGTCACATTTTGCACAAACCCCCTTGCAGTTTTCAAAATATCACAAACATCCCAAATTCGATACCTGAGCCATATTTTGGACCCAAATTCTGGCTCTCTTCACCTATTCGCAATTTGAAATTCCGACTTTTTATACCAAAAATCTGCCAATTACTGAAAGCAGCGGTGGGTCACATATTGCCCAAACCCCCCCTGCAGTTTTCAAAATATCCCAAACATCCAAAATTCGATACCTGATGCATATTTTGGACCCAAATTCTGGATCTCTGCACCTATTCGCCGTTTGAAATTCCGACTTTTTATACCAAAAATCTGCCAATTACTGAAAGCGGCGGTGGGTCACATTTTGCCCAAAACCCCCTGCAGTTTTCAAAATATCCCAAAGATAAAAAATTCAATACCTGAGCCATATTTTGGACCCAAATTCTGGCTCTCTGCACCTATTTGCAGTTTGAAATTCCGAATTTTTGTACCAAAAATCTGCCTATTACTGAAAACGGCGGTGGATCACATTTTGCCCAAACCCCCCGTGCAGTTTTCAAAATATCCCAAACATCCCAAATTCGATACCTGAGCCATATTTTGGACCCAAATTCTGGCTCTCTGCACCTATTCGCAGATTGAAATTCCGACTTTTTATACCAAAAAGCTGCCAATTACTGAAAGCGGCGGTAGGTCACATTTTGCACAAACCCCCTTGCAGTTTTCAAAATATCACAAACATCCCAAATTCGAATCCTGAGCCATATATTGGATCCAAATTCTGGCTCTCAGCACCTATTCGCCGTTTGAAATTCCGACTTTTTATACCAAAAATCTGCCAATTACTGAAAGCGGCGGTGGGTCACATTTTGCCCAAACCCCCCTGCAGTTTTCAAAATATCCCAAACATCCCAAATTCGATGCCTGAGCCATATTTTGGACCCAAATTCTGGCTCTCTGCAACTATTCGCAGTTTGAAAATCCTACTTTTTGTACCAAAAATATGTCAATTACTGAAAGCAGCGGTGGGTCACATTTTGCATAAACCCCCCCGGCAGTTTTCAAAATATCCCAAACATCCCAAATTCGATACCTGAGCCATATTTTGTACCCAAATTCTGGCTCTGTGCACCTGTTCGCAGATTGAAATTCCGACGTTTTATACCAAAAACCTGCCAATTACTGAGAGCGGCAGTGGGTCACATTTTGCCCAAACCCCCCCTGCAGTTTTCAAAAATATCCCAAACATCCCAAATTCGATACCTGAGCCATATTTTGGACCCAAATTCTGGCTCTCTGCACCTATTCGCCGTTTGAAATTCCGACTTTTTATACCAAAAATCTGCCAATTTCTGAAAGCGGCAGTCAGTCACATTTTGCCCAAACCCCCCTGCAGTTTTCAAAATATGCCAAAGATCCAAAATTCGATACCTGAGCCATATTTTGGACCCAAATTCGGGCTCTCTGCACCTATTCGCAGTTTAAAATTCCTAATTTTTATACCAAAAATCTGCCAATTACTGAAAAAGGCTGTGGATCACATTTTGCTCCCCCCCATGCAGTTTTCAAAATATCCCAAACATCCCAAATTCGATACCTGAGCCATATTTTGGACCTAAATTATGGCTCTCTGCACCTATTCGCAGTTTGAAATTCCTACTTTTTGTACCAAAAATATGTCAATTACTGAAAGCAGCGGTGGGTCACATTTTGCCCAAACCCCCCTGCAGTTTTCAAAATATCCCAAACATCCCAAATTCGATACCTGAGCCATATTTTGGACCCAAATTCTGGCTCTCTGCACCTGTTCGCAGATTGAAATTCCGACGTTTTATACCAAAAACCTGCCAATTACTGAGAGCTGCGGTGGGTCACATTTTGCCCAAACCCCCCTGCAGTTTTAAAAAATATCCCAAACATCGCAAATTCGATACCTGAGCCATATTTTGGACCCAAATTCTGGCTCTCGGCACCTATTAGCAGATTGAAATTCCGACGTTTTATACCAAAAACCTGCCAATTACTGAGAGCGGCGGTGGGTCACATTTTGCCCAAACCCCCCTGCAGTTTTCAAAATATCCAAAACATCCCAAATTCGATACCTGAGCCATATTTTGGACCCAAATTCTGGCTCTCTGCACCTATTCGCCGTTTGAAATTCCGACTTTTTATACCAAAAATCTGCCAATTACTGAAAGCGGCGGTGAGTCACATTTTGCCCAAACCCCCCTGCAGTTTTCAAAGTATCCCAAAGATCCAAAATTCGATACCTGAGCCATATTTTGGACCCAAATTCTGGCTCTCTGCACCTATTCGCAGTTTGAAATTCCTATTTTTTATACCAAAAATCTGCCAATTACTGAAAGAGGCTGTGGATCACATTTTGCCAACCCCCCCCCCTGCAGTTTTCAAAATATCCAAAACATCCCAAATTCGATATCTGAGCCATATTTTGGACCCAAATTCTGGCTCTCTGCACCTATTCGCAGTTTGAAATTCCGACTTTTTGTACCAAAAATCTGCCTATTACTGAAAGCGGCGGTGGATCACATTTTGCCCAAACCCCCCGTGCAGTTTTCAAAATATCCCAAACATCCTAAATTCGATACCTGAGCCATATTTTGGACCCAAATTCTGGCTCTCTGCACCTATTCGCAGATTGAAATTCCGACTTTTTATACCAGAAAGCTGCCAATTACTGAAAGCGGCGGTAGGTCACATTTTGCACAAACCCCCTTGCAGTTTTCAAAATATCCCAAACATCCCAAATTCGATTCCTGAGCCATATATTGGATCCAAATTCTGGCTCTCAGCACCTATTCGCCGTTTGAAATTCCGACTTTTTATACAAAAAATCTGCCAATTACTGAAAGCGGCGGTGGGTCACATTTTGCCCAAACCCCCCTGCAGTTTTCAAAATATCCCAAACATCCCAAATTCGATGCCTGAGCCATATTTTGGACCCAAATTCTGGCTCTCTGCAACTATTCGCAGTTTGAAAATCCTACTTTTTGTACCAAAAATATGTCAATTACTGAAAGAAGCGGTGGGTCACATTCTGCCCAAACCCCCCTGCAGTTTTCAAAATATCCCAAACATCCCAAATTCGATACCTGAGCCATATTTTGTACCCAAATTCTGGCTCAGTGGACCTGTTCGCAGATTGAAATTCCGACGTTTTATACCAAAAACCTGCCAATTACTGAGAGCGGCGGTGGGTCACATTTTGCCCAAACCCCCCTGCAGTTTTCAAAAATATCCCAAACATCGCAAATTCGATACCTGAGCCATATTTTGGACCCAAATTCTGGCTCTCTGCACCTATTCGCAGATTGAAATTCCGACGTTTTATACCAAAAACCTGTAAATTGCTGAGAGCGGCGGTGGGTCACATTTTGCCCAAACCACCCTGCAGTTTTCAAAATATGCCAAAGATCCCAAATTCGATACCTGAGCCATATTTTGGACCCAAATTCGGGCTCTCTGCACCTATTCGCAGTTTAAAATTCCTAATTTTTATACCAAAAATCTGCCAATTACTGAAAAAGGCTGTGGATCACATTTTGCTCCCCCCCATGCAGTTTTCAAAATATCCCAAACATCCCAAATTCGATACCTGAGCCATATTTTGGACCTAAATTATGGCTCTCTGCACCTATTCGCAGTTTGAAATTCCTACTTTTTGTACCAAAAATATGTCAATTACTGAAAGCAGCGGTGGGTCACATTTTGCCCAAACCCCCCTGCAGTTTTCAAAATATCCCAAACATCCCAAATTCGATACCTGAGCCATATTTTGGACCCAAATTCTGGCTCTCTGCACCTGTTCGCAGATTGAAATTCCGACGTTTTATACCAAAAACCTGCCAATTACTGAGAGCTGCGGTGGGTCACATTTTGCCCAAACCCCCCTGCAGTTTTAAAAAATATCCCAAACATCGCAAATTCGATACCTGAGCCATATTTTGGACCCAAATTCTGGCTCTCGGCACCTATTAGCAGATTGAAATTCCGACGTTTTATACCAAAAACCTGCCAATTACTGAGAGCGGCGGTGGGTCACATTTTGCCCAAACCCCCCTGCAGTTTTCAAAATATCCAAAACATCCCAAATTCGATACCTGAGCCATATTTTGGACCCAAATTCTGGCTCTCTGCACCTATTCGCCGTTTGAAATTCCGACTTTTTATACCAAAAATCTGCCAATTACTGAAAGCGGCGGTGAGTCACATTTTGCCCAAACCCCCCTGCAGTTTTCAAAGTATCCCAAAGATCCAAAATTCGATACCTGAGCCATATTTTGGACCCAAATTCTGGCTCTCTGCACCTATTCGCAGTTTGAAATTCCTATTTTTTATACCAAAAATCTGCCAATTACTGAAAGAGGCTGTGGATCACATTTTGCCAACCCCCCCCCCCTGCAGTTTTCAAAATATCCAAAACATCCCAAATTCGATATCTGAGCCATATTTTGGACCCAAATTCTGGCTCTCTGCACCTATTCGCAGTTTGAAATTCCGACTTTTTGTACCAAAAATCTGCCTATTACTGAAAGCGGCGGTGGATCACATTTTGCCCAAACCCCCCGTGCAGTTTTCAAAATATCCCAAACATCCTAAATTCGATACCTGAGCCATATTTTGGACCCAAATTCTGGCTCTCTGCACCTATTCGCAGATTGAAATTCCGACTTTTTATACCAGAAAGCTGCCAATTACTGAAAGCGGCGGTAGGTCACATTTTGCACAAACCCCCTTGCAGTTTTCAAAATATCCCAAACATCCCAAATTCGATTCCTGAGCCATATATTGGATCCAAATTCTGGCTCTCAGCACCTATTCGCCGTTTGAAATTCCGACTTTTTATACAAAAAATCTGCCAATTACTGAAAGCGGCGGTGGGTCACATTTTGCCCAAACCCCCCTGCAGTTTTCAAAATATCCCAAACATCCCAAATTCGATGCCTGAGCCATATTTTGGACCCAAATTCTGGCTCTCTGCAACTATTCGCAGTTTGAAAATCCTACTTTTTGTACCAAAAATATGTCAATTACTGAAAGAAGCGGTGGGTCACATTCTGCCCAAACCCCCCTGCAGTTTTCAAAATATCCCAAACATCCCAAATTCGATACCTGAGCCATATTTTGTACCCAAATTCTGGCTCAGTGGACCTGTTCGCAGATTGAAATTCCGACGTTTTATACCAAAAACCTGCCAATTACTGAGAGCGGCGGTGGGTCACATTTTGCCCAAACCCCCCTGCAGTTTTCAAAAATATCCCAAACATCGCAAATTCGATACCTGAGCCATATTTTGGACCCAAATTCTGGCTCTCTGCACCTATTCGCAGATTGAAATTCCGACGTTTTATACCAAAAACCTGTAAATTGCTGAGAGCGGCGGTGGGTCACATTTTGCCCAAACCACCCTGCAGTTTTCAAAATATCCCAAACATCCCAAATTCGATACCTGAGCCATATTTTGGACCCAAATTCTGGCTCTCTGCACCTATTCGCAGTTTGAAATTCCTATTTTTTATACCAAAAATCTGCCAATTACTGAAAGAGGCTGTGGATCACATTTTGCCAAACCCCCCCCCCCCTGCAGTTTTCAAAATATCCCAAACATCCCCAATTCGATACCTGAACCATATTTTGGACTCAAATTCTGGCTCTCTGCACCTATTCGCAGTTTGAAATTCCGACTTTTTGTACCAAAAATCTGCCTATTACTGAAAGCGGCGGTGGATCACATTTTGCCCAAACCCCCCTGCAGTTTTCAAAATATCCCAAACATCCCAAATTCGATACCTGAGCCATATTTTGGACCCAAATTCTGGCTCTCTGCACCTATTCGCCGTTTGAAATTCCGACTTTTTATACCAAAAATCTGCCAATTACTGACAGCAGCGGTGGTTCACATTTTGCCCAAACCCCCCTGCAGTTTTCAAAATATCCCAAACATCCAAAATTCGATACCTGAGCCATATTTTGGACCCAAATTCTGGCTCTCTGCACCTATTCGCAGTTTGAAATTCCGATTTTTTGTACCAAAAATATGCCAATTACTGAAAGCGGCGGTAAGTCACATTTTGCACAAACCCCCTTGCAGTTTTCAAAATATCCCAAACATCCCAAATTCGTTACCTGAGCCATATTTTGGACCCAAATTCTGGCTCTCTTCACCTATTCGCAGTTTTGAAATTCCGAATTTTTATACCAAAAATCTGCCAATTACTGAAAGCAGCGGAGGGTCACATTTTGCCCAAACCCCCCTGCAGTTTTCAAAATATCCCAAACATCCAAAATTCGATACCTGATTCATATTTTGGACCTAAATTCTGGATCTCTGCACCTATTCGCCGTTTGAAATTCCGACTTTTTATACCAAAAATCTGCCAATTACTGAAAGCAGCTGTGGGTCACATTTTGCCCAAAACCCCCTGCAGTTTTCAAAATATCCCAAAGATAAAAAATTCAATACCTGAGCCATATTTTGGACCCAAATTCTGGCTCTCTGCACCTATTTGCAGTTTGAAATTCCGACTTTTTGTACCAAAAATCTGCCTATTACTGAAAACGGCGGTGGATCACATTTTGCCCAAACCCCCCGTGCAGTTTTCAAAATATCCCAAACATCCCAAATTCGATACCTGAGCCATATTTTGGACCCAAATTCTGGCTCAGTGGACCTGTTCGCAGATTGAAATTCCGACGTTTTATACCAAAAACCTGCCAATTACTGAGAGCGGCGGTGGGTCACATTTTGCCCAAACCCCCCTGCAGTTTTCAAAAATATCCCAAACATCGCAAATTCGATACCTGAGCCATATTTTGGACCCAAATTCTGGCTCTCTGCACCTATTCGCAAATTGAAATTCCGACGTTTTATACCAAAAACCTGTAAATTGCTGGGAGCGGCGGTGGGTCACATTTTGCCCAAACCACCCTGCAGTTTTCAAAATATCCCAAACATCCCAAATTCGATACCTGAGCCATATTTTGGACCCAAATTCTGGCTCTCTGCACCTATTCGCAGTTTGAAATTCCTATTTTTTATACCAAAAATCTGCCAATTACTGAAAGAGGCTGTGGATCACATTTTGCCAACCCCCCCCCCCCTGCAGTTTTCAAAATATCCCAAACATCCCAAATTCGATACCTGAGCCATATTTTGGACTCAAATTCTGGCTCTCTGCACCTATTCGCAGTTTGAAATTCCGACTTTTTGTACCAAAAATCTGCCTATTACTGAAAGCGGCGGTGGATCACATTTTGCCCAAACCCCCCGTGCAGTTTTCAAAAAATCCCAAACATCCTAAATTCGATACCTGAGCCATATTTTGGACCCAAATTCTGGCTCTCTGCACCTATTCGCAGATTGAAATTCCGACTTTTTATACCAGAAAGCTGCCAATTACTGAAAGCGGCGGTGAGTCACATTTTGCCCAAACCCCCCAGCAGTTTTCAAAGTATCCCAAAGATCCAAAATTCGATACCTGAGCCATATTTTGGACCCAAATTCTGGCTCTCTGCACCTATTCGCAGTTTGAAATTCCTATTTTTTATACCAAAAATCTGCCAATTACTGAAAGAGGCTGTGGATCACATTTTGCCAACCCCCCCCCCCCCTGCAGTTTTCAAAATATCCAAAACATCCCAAATTCGATATCTGAGCCATATTTTGGACCCAAATTCTGGCTCTCTGCACCTATTCGCAGTTTGAAATTCCGACTTTTTGTACCAAAAATCTGCCTATTACTGAAAGCGGCGGTGGATCACATTTTGCCCAAACCCCCCGTGCAGTTTTCAAAATATCCCAAACATCCTAAATTCGATACCTGAGCCATATTTTGGACCCAAATTCTGGCTCTCTGCACCTATTCGCAGATTGAAATTCCGAATTTTTATACCAGAAAGCTGCCAATTACTGAAAGCGGCGGTAGGTCACATTTTGCACAAACCCCCTTGCAGTTTTCAAAATATCCCAAACATCCCAAATTCGATTCCTGAGCCATATATTGGATCCAAATTCTGGCTCTCAGCACCTATTCGCCGTTTGAAATTCCGACTTTTTATACAAAAAATCTGCCAATTACTGAAAGCGGCGGTGGGTCACATTTTGCCCAAACCCCCCTGCAGTTTTCAAAATATCCCAAACATCCCAAATTCGATGCCTGAGCCATATTTTGGACCCAAATTCTGGCTCTCTGCAACTATTCGCAGTTTGAAAATCCTACTTTTTGTACCAAAAATATGTCAATTACTGAAAGAAGCGGTGGGTCACATTCTGCCCAAACCCCCCTGCAGTTTTCAAAATATCCCAAACATCCCAAATTCGATACCTGAGCCATATTTTGGACCCAAATTCTGGCTCTCTGCACCTGTTCGCAGATTGAAATTCCGACGTTTTATACCAAAAACCTGCCAATTACTGAGAGCTGCGGTGGGTCACATTTTGCCCAAACCCCCCTGCAGTTTTAAAAAATATCCCAAACATCGCAAATTCGATACCTGAGCCATATTTTGGACCCAAATTCTGGCTCTCGGCACCTATTAGCAGATTGAAATTCCGACGTTTTATACCAAAAACCTGCCAATTACTGAGAGCGGCGGTGGGTCACATTTTGCCCAAACCCCCCTGCAGTTTTCAAAATATCCAAAACATCCCAAATTCGATACCTGAGCCATATTTTGGACCCAAATTCTGGCTCTTTGCACCTATTCGCCGTTTGAAATTCCGACTTTTTATACCAAAAATCTGCCAATTTCTGAAAGCGGCAGTGAGTCACATTTTGCCCAAACCCCCCTGCAGTTTTCAAAATATCCCAAAGATCCAAAATTCGATACCTGAGCCATATTTTGGACCCAAATTCGGGCTCTCTGCACCTATTCGCAGTTTAAAATTCCTAATTTTTATACCAAAAACCTGCCAATTACTGAAAGAGGCTGTGGATCACATTTTGCTCCCCCCCATGCAGTTTTCAAAATATCCCAAACATCCCAAATTCGATAACTGAGCCATATTTTGGACCTAAATTATGGCTCTCTGCACCTATTCGCAGTTTGAAATTCCTACTTTTTGTACCAAAAATATGTCAATTACTGAAAGCAGCGGTGGGTCACATTTTGCCCAAACCCCCCTGCAGTTTTCAAAATATCCCAAACATCCCAAATTCGATACCTGAGCCATATTTTGGACCCAAATTCTGGCTCTCTGCACCTGTTCGCAGATTGAAATTCCGATTTTTTGTACCAAAAATATGCCAATTACTGAAAGCGGCGGTAAGTCACATTTTGCACAAACCCCCTTGCAGTTTTCAAAATATCCCAAACATCCCAAATTCGTTACCTGAGCCATATTTTGGACCCAAATTCTGGCTCTCTTCACCTATTCGCAGTTTTGAAATTCCGAATTTTTATACCAAAAATCTGCCAATTACTGAAAGCAGCGGAGGGTCACATTTTGCCCAAACCCCCCTGCAGTTTTCAAAATATCCCAAACATCCAAAATTCGATACCTGATTCATATTTTGGACCTAAATTCTGGATCTCTGCACCTATTCGCCGTTTGAAATTCCGACTTTTTATACCAAAAATCTGCCAATTACTGAAAGCAGCTGTGGGTCACATTTTGCCCAAAACCCCCTGCAGTTTTCAAAATATCCCAAAGATAAAAAATTCAATACCTGAGCCATATTTTGGACCCAAATTCTGGCTCTCTGCACCTATTTGCAGTTTGAAATTCCGACTTTTTGTACCAAAAATCTGCCTATTACTGAAAACGGCGGTGGATCACATTTTGCCCAAACCCCCCGTGCAGTTTTCAAAATATCCCAAACATCCCAAATTCGATACCTGAGCCATATTTTGGACCCAAATTCTGGCTCAGTGGACCTGTTCGCAGATTGAAATTCCGACGTTTTATACCAAAAACCTGCCAATTACTGAGAGCGGCGGTGGGTCACATTTTGCCCAAACCCCCCTGCAGTTTTCAAAAATATCCCAAACATCGCAAATTCGATACCTGAGCCATATTTTGGACCCAAATTCTGGCTCTCTGCACCTATTCGCAAATTGAAATTCCGAAGTTTTATACCAAAAACCTGTAAATTGCTGAGAGCGGCGGTGGGTCACATTTTGCCCAAACCACCCTGCAGTTTTCAAAATATCCCAAACATCCCAAATTCGATACCTGAGCCATATTTTGGACCCAAATTCTGGCTCTCTGCACCTATTCGCAGTTTGAAATTCCTATTTTTTATACCAAAAATCTGCCAATTACTGAAAGAGGCTGTGGATCACATTTTGCCAAACCCCCCCCCCCCCCTGCAGTTTTCAAAATATCCCAAACATCCCAAATTCGATACCTGAGCCATATTTTGGACTCAAATTCTGGCTCTCTGCACCTATTCGCAGTTTGAAATTCCGACTTTTTGTACCAAAAATCTGCCTATTACTGAAAGCGGCGGTGGATCACATTTTGCCCAAACCCCCCGTGCAGTTTTCAAAATATCCCAAACATCCTAAATTCGATACCTGAGCCATATTTTGGACCCAAATTCTGGCTCTCTGCACCTATTCGCAGATTGAAATTCCGACTTTTTATACCAGAAAGCTGCCAATTACTGAAAGCGGCGGTAGGTCACATTTTGCACAAACCCCCTTGCAGTTTTCAAAATATCCCAAACATCCCAAATTCGATTCCTGAGCCATATATTGGATCCAAATTCTGGCTCTCAGCACCTATTCGCCGTTTGAAATTCCGACTTTTTATACAAAAAATCTGCCAATTACTGAAAGCGGCGGTGGGTCACATTTTGCCCAAACCCCCCTGCAGTTTTCAAAATATCCCAAACATCCCAAATTCGATGCCTGAGCCATATTTTGGACCCAAATTCTGGCTCTCTGCAACTATTCGCAGTTTGAAAATCCTACTTTTTGTACCAAAAATATGTCAATTACTGAAAGAAGCGGTGGGTCACATTCTGCCCAAACCCCCCTGCAGTTTTCAAAATATCCCAAACATCCCAAATTCGATACCTGAGCCATATTTTGTACCCAAATTCTGGCTCAGTGGACCTGTTCGCAGATTGAAATTCCGACGTTTTATACCAAAAACCTGCCAATTACTGAGAGCGGCGGTGGGTCACATTTTGCCCAAACCCCCCTGCAGTTTTCAAAAATATCCCAAACATCGCAAATTCGATACCTGAGCCATATTTTGGACCCAAATTCTGGCTCTCTGCACCTATTCGCAGATTGAAATTCCGACGTTTTATACCAAAAACCTGTAAATTGCTGAGAGCGGCGGTGGGTCACATTTTGCCCAAACCACCCTGCAGTTTTCAAAATATCCCAAACATCCCAAATTCGATACCTGAGCCATATTTTGGACCCAAATTCTGGCTCTCTGCACCTATTCGCAGTTTGAAATTCCTATTTTTTATACCAAAAATCTGCCAATTACTGAAAGAGGCTGTGGATCACATTTTGCCAAACCCCCCCCCCCTGCAGTTTTCAAAATATCCCAAACATCCCAAATTCGATACCTGAACCATATTTTGGACTCAAATTCTGGCTCTCTGCACCTATTCGCAGTTTGAAATTCCGACTTTTTGTACCAAAAATCTGCCTATTACTGAAAGCGGCGGTGGATCACATTTTGCCCAAACCCCCCTGCAGTTTTCAAAATATCCCAAACATCCCAAATTCGATACCTGAGCCATATTTTGGACCCAAATTCTGGCTCTCTGCACCTATTCGCCGTTTGAAATTCCGACTTTTTATACCAAAAATCTGCCAATTACAGACAGCAGCGGTGGTTCACATTTTGCCCAAACCCCCCTGCAGTTTTCAAAATATCCCAAACATCCAAAATTCGATACCTGAGCCATATTTTGGACCCAAATTCTGGCTCTCTGCACCTATTCGCAGTTTGAAATTCCGATTTTTTGTACCAAAAATATGCCAATTACTGAGAGCGGCGGTAAGTCACATTTTGCACAAACCCCCTTGCAGTTTTCAAAATATCCCAAACATCCCAAATTCGTTACCTGAGCCATATTTTGGACCCAAATTCTGGCTCTCTTCACCTATTCGCAGTTTTGAAATTCCGAATTTTTATACCAAAAATCTGCCAATTACTGAAAGCAGCGGAGGGTCACATTTTGCCCAAACCCCCCTGCAGTTTTCAAAATATCCCAAACATCCAAAATTCGATACCTGATTCATATTTTGGACCCAAATTCTGGCTCTCTGCACCTATTCGCCGTTTGAAATTCCGACTTTTTATACCAAAAATCTGCCAATTACAGACAGCAGCTGTGGGTCACATTTTGCCCAAAACCCCCTGCAGTTTTCAAAATATCCCAAAGATAAAAAATTCAATACCTGAGCCATATTTTGGACCCAAATTCTGGCTCTCTGCACCTATTTGCAGTTTGAAATTCCGACTTTTTGTACCAAAAATCTGCCTATTACTGAAAACGGCGGTGGATCACATTTTGCCCAAACCCCCCGTGCAGTTTTCAAAATATCCCAAACATCCCAAATTCGATGCCTGAGCCATATTTTGGACCCAAATTCTGGCTCTCTGCAACTATTCGCAGTTTGAAAATCCTACTTTTTGTACCAAAAATATGTCAATTACTGAAAGCAGCGGTGGGTCACATTTTGCCCAAACCCCCCTGCAGTTTTCAAAATATCCCAAACATCCCAAATTCGATACCTGAGCCATATTTTGTACCCAAATTCTGGCTCTGTGCACCTATTCGCAGATTGAAATTCCGACGTTTTATACCAAAAACCTGTAAATTGCTGAGAGCGGCGGTGGGTCACATTTTGCCCAAACCACCCTGCAGTTTTCAAAATATCCCAAACATCCCAAATTCGATACCTGAGCCATATTTTGGACCCAAATTCTGGCTCTCTGCACCTATTCGCAGTTTGAAATTCCTATTTTTTATACCAAAAATCTGCCAATTACTGAAAGAGGCTGTGGATCACAATTTGCCAAACCCTCCCCCCCTGCAGTTTTCAAAATATCCCAAACATCCCAAATTCGATACCTGAGCCATATTTTGGACTCAAATTCTGGCTCTCTGCACCTATTCGCAGTTTGAAATTCCGACTTTTTGTACCAAAAATCTGCCTATTACTGAAAGCGGCGGTGGATCACATTTTGCCCAAACCCCCCTGCAGTTTTCAAAATATCACAAACATCCCAAATTCGATACCTGAGCCATATTTTGGACCCAAATTCTGGCTCTCTGCACCTATTCGCCGTTTGAAATTCCGACTTTTTATACCAAAAATCTGCCAATTACTGACAGCAGCGGTGGGTCACATTTTGCCCAAACCCCCCTGCAGTTTTCAAAATATCCCAAACATCCAAAATTCGATACCTGAGCCATATTTTGGACCCAAATTCTGGCTCTCTGCACCTATTCGCAGTTTGAAATCCCGATTTTTTATACCAAAAATATGCCAATTACTGAAAGCGGAGGTAAGTCACATTTTGCACAAACCCCCTTGCAGTTTTCAAAATATCCCAAACATCCCAAATTCGATTCCTGAGCCATATATTGGATCCAAATTCTGGCTCTCAGCACCTATTCGCCGTTTGAAATTCCGACTTTTTATACCAAAAATCTGCCAATTACTGAAAGCGGCGGTGGGTCACATTTTGCCCAAACCCCCTGCAGTTTTCAAAATATCCCAAACATCCCAAATTCGATGCCTGAGCCATATTTTGGACCCAAATTCTGGCTCTCTGCAACTATTCGCAGTTTGAAAATCCTACTTTTTGTACCAAAAATATGTCAATTACTGAAAGCAGCGGTGGGTCCCATTTTGCCCAAACCCCCCTGCAGTTTTCAAAATATCCCAAACATCCCAAATTCGATACCTGAGCCATATTTTGTACCCAAATTCTGGCTCTGTGCACCTGTTCGCAGATTGAAATTCCGACGTTTTATACTAAAAACCTGCCAATTACTGAGAGCGGCGGTGGGTCACATTTTGCCCAAACCCCCCTGCAGTTTTCAAAAATGTCCCAAACATCGCAAATTCGATACCTGAGCCATATTTTGGACCCAAATTCTGGCTCTCTGCACCTATTCGCAGATTGAAATTCCGACGTTTTATACCAAAAACCTGTAAATTGCTGAGAGCGGCGGTGGGTCACATTTTGCCCAAACCACCCTGCAGTTTTCAAAATATCCCAAACATCCCAAATTCGATACCTGAGCCATATTTTGGACCCAAATTCTGGCTCTCTGCACCTATTCGCAGTTTGAAATTCCTATTTTTTATACCAAAAATCTGCCAATTACTGAAAGAGGCTGTGGATCACATTTTGCCAAACCCCCCCCCCCCCCCTGCAGTTTTCAAAATATCCCAAACATCCCAAATTCGATACCTGAGCCATATTTTAGACTCAAATTCTGGCTCTCTGCACCTATTCGCAGTTTGAAATTCCGACTTTTTGTACCAAAAATCTGCCTATTACTGAAAGCGGCGGTGGATCAAATTTTGCCCAAACCCCCCTGCAGTTTTCAAAATATCCCAAACATCCCAAATTCGATACCTGAGCCATATTTTGGACCCAAATTCTGGCTCTCTGCACCTATTCGTCGTTTGAAATTCCGACTTTTTATACCAAAAATCGGCCAATTACTGACAGCAGCGGTGGGTCACATTTTGCCCAAACCCCCCTGCAGTTTTCAAAATATCCCAAACATCCAAAATTCGATACCTGAGCCATATTTTGGACCCAAATTCTGGCTCTCTGCACCTATTCGCAGTTTGAAATTCCGATTTTTTATACCAAAAATATGCCAATTACTGAAAGCGGCGGTAAGTCACATTTTGCACAAACCCCCTTGCAGTTTTCAAAATATCCCAAACATCCCAAATTCGATACCTGAGCCATATTTTGGACCCAAATTCTGGCTCTCTTCACCTATTCGCCGTTTAAAATTCCGACTTTTTGTACCAAAAATCTGCCAATTACTGACAGTAGCGGTGGGTCACATTTTGCCCAAACCCCCCTGCAGTTTTCAAAATATCCCAAACATCCAAAATTCGATTCCTGAGCCATATTTTGGACCGAAATTCTGGCTCTCTGCACCTATTCGCAGTTTGAAATTCCGATTTTTTATACCAAAAATATGCCAATTACTGAAAGCAGCGGTAAGTCACATTTTGCACAAACCCCCATGCAGTTTTCAAAATATCCCAAACATCCCAAATTCGATTCCTGAGCCATACATTGGATCCAAATTCTGGCTCTCAGCACCTATTCGCCGTTTGAAATTCCGACTTTTTATACCAAAAATCTGCCAATTACTAAAAGCGGCGGTGGGTCACATTTTGCCCAAACCCCCCTGCAGTTTTCAAAATATCCCAAACATCCCAAATTCGATGCCTGAGCCATATTTTGGACCCAAATTCTGGCTCTCTGCAACTATTCGCAGTTTGAAAATCTTACTTTTTGTACCAAAAATATGTCAATTACTGAAAGCAGCGGTGGGTCACATTTTGCCCAAACCCCCCTGCAGTTTTCAAAATATCCCAAACATCCCAAATTCGATACCTGAGCCATATTTTGTACCCAAATTCTGGCTCTGTGCACCTGTTCGCAGATTGAAATTCCGACGTTTTATACCAAAAACCTGCCAATTACTGAGAGCGGCGGTGGGTCACATTTTGCCCAAACCCCCCTGCAGTTTTCAAAATATCCCAAACATCCCAAATTCGATACCTGAGCCATATTTTGGACTCAAATTCTGGCTCTCTGCACCTATTCGCAGTTTGAAATTCCGACTTTTTGTACCAAAAATCTGCCTATTACTGAAAGCGGCGGTGGATCACATTTTGCCCAAACCCTCCTGCAGTTTTCAAAATATCCCAAACATCCCAAATTCGATACCTGAGCCATATTTTGGACCCAAATTCTGGCTCTCTGCACCTATTCGTCGTTTGAAATTCCGACTTTTTATACCAAAAATCTGCCAATTACTGACAGCAGCGGTGGGTCACATTTTGCCCAAACCCCCCTGCAGTTTTCAAAATATCTCAAACATCCAAAATTCGATACCTGAGCCATATTTTAGACCCAAATTCTGGCTCTCTGCACCTATTCGCAGTTTGAAATTCCGATTTTTTATACCAAAAATATGCCAATTACTGAAAGCAGCGGTAAGTCACATTTTGCACAAACCCCCATGCAGTTTTCAAAATATCCCAAACATCCCAAATTCGATTCCTGAGCCATACATTGGATCCAAATTCTGGCTCTCAGCACCTATTCGCCGTTTGAAATTCCGACTTTTTATACCAAAAATCTGCCAATTACTAAAAGCGGCGGTGGGTCACATTTTGCCCAAACCCCCCTGCAGTTTTCAAAATATCCCAAACATCCCAAATTCGATGCCTGAGCCATATTTTGGACCCAAATTCTGGCTCTCTGCAACTATTCGCAGTTTGAAAATCCTACTTTTTGTACCAAAAATATGTCAATTACTGAAAGCAGCGGTGGGTCACATTTTGCCCAAACCCCCCTGCAGTTTTCAAAATATCCCAAACATCCCAAATTCGATACCTGAGCCATATTTTGTACCCAAATTCTGGCTCTGTGCACCTGTTCGCAGATTGAAATTCCGACGTTTTATACCAAAAACCTGCCAATTACTGAGAGCGGCGGTGGGTCACATTTTGCCCAAACCCCCCTGCAGTTTTCAAAATATCCCAAACATCCCAAATTCGATACCTGAGCCATATTTTGGACTCAAATTCTGGCTCTCTGCACCTATTCGCAGTTTGAAATTCCGACTTTTTGTACCAAAAATCTGCCTATTACTGAAAGCGGCGGTGGATCACATTTTGCCCAAACCCTCCTGCAGTTTTCAAAATATCCCAAACATCCCAAATTCGATTCCTGAGCTATATTTTGGACCCAAATTCTGGCTCTCTGCACCTATTCGTCATTTGAAATTCCGACTTTTTATACCAAAAATCTGCCAATTACTGACAGCAGCGGTGGGTCACATTTTGCCCAAACCCCCCTGCAGTTTTCAAAATATCCCAAACATCCAAAATTCGATACCTGAGCCATATTTTGGACCCAAATTCTGGCTCTCTGCACCTATTCGCAGTTTGAAATTCCGATTTTTTATACCAAAAATATGCCAATTACTGAAAGCAGCGGTAAGTCACATTTTGCACAAACCCCCATGCAGTTTTCAAAATATCCCAAACATCCCAAATTCGATTCCTGAGCCATACATTGGATCCAAATTCTGGCTCTCAGCACCTATTCGCCGTTTGAAATTCCGACTTTTTATACCAAAAATCTGCCAATTACTAAAAGCGGCGGTGGGTCACATTTTGCCCAAACCCCCCTGCAGTTTTCAAAATATCCCAAACATCCCAAATTCGATGCCTGAGCCATATTTTGGACCCAAATTCTGGCTCTCTGCAACTATTCGCAGTTTGAAAATCCTACTTTTTGTACCAAAAATATGTCAATTACTGAAAGCAGCGGTGGGTCACATTTTGCCCAAACCCCCCTGCAGTTTTCAAAATATCCCAAACATCCCAAATTCGATACCTGAGCCATATTTTGTACCCAAATTCTGGCTCTGTGCACCTGTTCGCAGATTGAAATTCCGACGTTTTATACCAAAAACCTGCCAATTACTGAGAGCGGCGGTGGGTCACATTTTGCCCAAACCCCCCTGCAGTTTTCAAAATATCCCAAACATCCCAAATTCGATACCTGAGCCATATTTTGGACTCAAATTCTGGCTCTCTGCACCTATTCGCAGTTTGAAATTCCGACTTTTTGTACCAAAAATCTGCCTATTACTGAAAGCGGCGGTGGATCACATTTTGCCCAAACCCTCCTGCAGTTTTCAAAATATCCCAAACATCCCAAATTCGATACCTGAGCTATATTTTGGACCCAAATTCTGGCTCTCTGCACCTATTGGTCATTTGAAATTCCGACTTTTTATACCAAAAATCTGCCAATTACTGACAGCAGCGGTGGGTCACATTTTGCCCAAACCCCCCTGCAGTTTTCAAAATATCCCAAACATCCAAAATTCGATACCTGAGCCATATTTTGGACCCAAATTCTGGCTCTCTGCACCTATTCGCAGTTTGAAATTCCGATTTTTTATACCAAAAATATGCCAATTACTGAAAGCGGCGGTAAGTCACATTTTGCACAAACCCCCTTGCAGTTTTCAAAATATCCCAAACATCCCAAATTCGATACCTGAGCCATATTTTGGACCCAAATTCTGGCTCTCTTCACCTATTCGCAGTTTGAAATTCCGAATTTTTATACCAAAAATCTGCCAATTACTGAAAGCAGCGGAGGGTCACATTTTGCCCAAACCCCCCTGCAGTTTTCAAAATATCCCAAACATCCAAAATTCGATACCTGATTCATATTTTGGACCTAAATTCTGGATCTCTGCACCTATTCGCCGTTTGAAATTCCGACTTTTTATACCAAAAATCTGCCAATTACTGAAAGCAGCCGTGGGTCACATTTTGCCCAAAACCCCCTGCAGTTTTCAAAATATCCCAAAGATAAAAAATTCAATACCTGAGCCATATTTTGGACCCAAATTCTGGCTCTCTGCACCTATTTGCAGTTTGAAATTCCGACTTTTTGTACCAAAAATCTGCCTATTACTGAAAACGGCGGTGGATCACATTTTGCCCAAACCCCCCGTGCAGTTTTCAAAATATCCCAAACATCCCAAATTCGATACCTGAGCCATATTTTGGACCCAAATTCTGGCTCTCTGCACCTATTCGCAGATTGAAATTCCGACTTTTTATACCAAAAAGCTGCCAATTACTGAAAGCGGCGGTAGGTCACATTTTGCACAAACCCTCCGTGCAGTTTTCAAAATATCTCAAACATCCCAAATTCGATTCCTGAGCCATATATTGGATCCAAACTCTGGCTCTCAGCACCTATTCGCCGTTTGAAATTCCGACTTTTTATACCAAAAATCTGCCAATTACTGAAAGCGGCGGTGGGTCACATTTTGCCCAAACCCCCCTGCAGTTTTCAAAATATCCCAAACATCCCAAATTCGATGCCTGAGCCATATTTTGGACTCAAATTCTGGCTCTCTGCACCTATTCGCAGTTTGAAATTCCGACTTTTTGTTCCAAAAATCTGCCTATTACTGAAAGCGGCGGTGGATCACATTTTGCCCAAACCCTCCTGCAGTTTTCAAAATATCCCAAACATCCCAAATTCGATACCTGAGCCATATTTTGGACCCAAATTCTGGCTCTCTGCACCTATTCGTCGTTTGAAATTCCGACTTTTTATACCAAAAATCTGCCAATTACTGACAGAAGCGGTGGGTCACATTTTGCCCAAACCCCCCTGCAGTTTTCAAAATATCCCAAACATCCAAAATTCGATACCTGAGCCATATTTTGGACCTAAATTCTGGATCTCTGCACCTATTCGCCGTTTGAAATTCCGACTTTTTATACCAAAAATCTGCCAATTACTGAAAGCAGCCGTGGGTCACATTTTGCCCAAAACCCCCTGCAGTTTTCAAAATATCCCAAAGATAAAAAATTCAATACCTGAGCCATATTTTGGACCCAAATTCTGGCTCTCTGCACCTATTTGCAGTTAGAAATTCCGACTTTTTGTACCAAAAATCTGCCTATTACTGAAAACGGCGGTGGATCACATTTTGCCCAAACCCCCCGTGCAGTTTTCAAAATATCCCAAACATCCCAAATTCGATACCTGAGCCATATTTTGGACCCAAATTCTGGCTCTCTGCACCTATTCGCAGATTGAAATTCCGACTTTTTATACCAAAAAGCTGCCAATTACTGAAAGCGGCGGTAGGTCACATTTTGCACAAACCCTCCGTGCAGTTTTCAAAATATCCCAAACATCCCAAATTCGATTCCTGAGCCATATATTGGATCCAAATTCTAGCTCTCAGCACCTATTCGCCGTTTGAAATTCCGACTTTTTATACCAAAAATCTGCCAATTACTGAAAGCGGCGGTGGGTCACATTTTGCCCAAACCCCCCTGCAGTTTTCAAAATATCCCAAACATCCCAAATTCGATGCCTGAGCCATATTTTGGACTCAAATTCTGGCTCTCTGCACCTATTCGCAGTTTGAAATTCCGACTTTTTGTTCCAAAAATCTGCCTATTACTGAAAGCGGCGGTGGATCACATTTTGCCCAAACCCTCCTGCAGTTTTCAAAATATCCCAAACACCCCAAATTCGATACCTGAGCCATATTTTGGACCCAAATTCTGGCTCTCTGCACCTATTCGTCGTTTGAAATTCCGACTTTTTATACCAAAAATCTGCCAATTACTGACAGCAGCGGTGGGTCACATTTTGCCCAAACCCCCCTGCAGTTTTCAAAATATCCCAAACATCCAAAATTCGATACCTGAGCCATATTTTGGACCTAAATTCTGGATCTCTGCACCTATTCGCCGTTTGAAATTCCGACTTTTTATACCAAAAATCTGCCAATTACTGAAAGCAGCCGTGGGTCACATTTTGCCCAAAACCCCCTGCAGTTTTCAAAATATCCCAAAGATAAAAAATTCAATACCTGAGCCATATTTTGGACCCAAATTCTGGCTCTCTGCACCTATTTGCAGTTAGAAATTCCGACTTTTTGTACCAAAAATCTGCCTATTACTGAAAACGGCGGTGGATCACATTTTGCCCAAACCCCCCGTGCAGTTTTCAAAATATCCCAAACATCCCAAATTCGATACCTGAGCCATATTTTGGACCCAAATTCTGGCTCTCTGCACCTATTCGCAGATTGAAATTCCGACTTTTTATACCAAAAAGCTGCCAATTACTGAAAGCGGCGGTAGGTCACATTTTGCACAAACCCTCCGTGCAGTTTTCAAAATATCCCAAACATCCCAAATTCGATTCCTGAGCCATATATTGGATCCAAATTCTGGCTCTCAGCACCTATTCGCCGTTTGAAATTCCGACTTTTTATACCAAAAATCTGCCAATTACTGAAAGCGGCGGTGGGTCACATTTTGCCCAAACCCCCCTGCAGTTTTCAAAATATCCCAAACATCCCAAATTCGATGCCTGAGCCATATTTTGGACCCAAATTCTGGCTCTCTGCAACTATTCGCAGTTTGAAAATCCTACTTTTTGTACCAAAAATATGTCAATTAATGAAAGCAGCGGTGGGTCACATTTTGCCCAAACCCCCCTGCAGTTTTCAAAATATCCCAAACATCCCAAATTCGATACCTGAGCCATATTTTGTACCGAAATTCTGGCTCTGTGCACCTGTTCGCAGATTGAAATTCCAACGTTTTATACCAAAAACCTGCCAATTACTGAGAGCGGCGGTGGGTCACATTTTGCCCAAACCCCCCTGCAGTTTTCAAAAATATCCCAAACATCGCAAATTCGATACCTGAGCAATATTTTGGACCCAAATTCTGGCTCTCTGCACCTATTCGCAGATTGAAATTCCGACGTTTTATACCAAAAACCTGTAAATTGCTGAGAGCGGCGGTGGGTCACATTTTGCCCAAACCCCCCTGCAGTTTTCAAAATATCCCAAACATCCCAAATTCGATACCTGAGCCATATTTTGGACCCAAATTCTGGCTCTCTGCACCTATTCGCAGTTTGAAATTCCTATTTTTTATACCAAAAATCTGCCAATTACTGAAAGAGGCTGTGGATCACATTTTGCCAACCCCCCCCCCCCCTGCAGTTTTCAAAATATCCCAAACATCCCAAATTCGATACCTGAGCCATATTTTGGACTCAAATTCTGGCTCTCTGCACCTATTCGCAGATTGAAATTCCGACTTTTTGTACCAAAAATCTGCCTATTACTGAAAGCAGCGGTGGATCACATTTTGCCCAAACCCCCCTGCAGTTTTCACAATATCCCAAACATCCCAAATTCGATACCTGAGCCATATTTTGGACCCAAATTCTGGCTCTCTGCACCTATTCGCCGTTTGAAATTCCGACTTTTTATACCAAAAATCTGCCAATTACTGACAGCAGCGGTGGGTCACATTTTGCCCAAACCCCCCTGCAGTTTTCAAAATATCCCAAACATCCAAAATTCGATACCTGAGCCATATTTTGGACCCAAATTCTGGCTCTCTGCACCTATTCGCAGTTTGAAATTCCGATTTTTTATACCAAAAATATGCCAATTACTGATAGCGGCGGTAAGTCACATTTTGCACAAACCCCCTTGCAGTTTTCAAAATATCCCAAACATCCCAAATTCGATTCCTGAGCCATATATTGGATCCAAATTCTGGCTCTCAGCACCTATTCGCCGTTTGAAATTCCGACTTTTTATACCAAAAATCTGCCAATTACTGAAAGCGGCAGTGGGTCACATTTTGCCCAAACCCCCATGCAGTTTTCAAAATATCCCATAACATCCCAAATTCGATGCCTGAGCCATATTTTGGACCCAAATTCTGGCTCTCTGCAACTATTCGCAGTTTGAAAATCCTACTTTTTTTACCAAAAATATGTCAATTTCTGAAAGCAGCGGTGGGTCACATTTTGCCCAAACCCCCCTTCAGTTTTCAAAATATCCCAAACATCCCAAATTCGATACCTGAGCCATATTTTGTACCCAAATTCTGGCTCTGTGCACCTGTTCGCAGATTGAAATTCCGACGTTTTATACCAAAAACCTGCCAATTACTGAGAGCGGCGGTGGGTCACATTTTGCCCAAACCCCCCTGCAGTTTTCAAAAATATCCCAAACATCGCAAATTCGATACCTGAGCCATATTTTGGACCCAAATTCTGGCTCTCTGCACCTATTCGCAGATTGAAATTCCGACGTTTTATACCAAAAACCTGTAAATTGCTGAGAGCGGCGGTGGGTCACATTTTGCCCAAACCACCCTGCAGTTTTCAAAATATCCCAAACATCCCAAATTCGATACCTGAGCCATATTTTGGACCCAAATTCTGGCTCTCTGCACCTATTCGCAGTTTGAAATTCCTATTTTTTATACCAAAAATCTGCCAATTACTGAAAGAGGCTGTGGATCACATTTTGCCAACCCCCCCCCCCCTGCAGTTTTCAAAATATCCCAAACATCCCAAATTCGATACCTGAGCCATATTTTAGACTCAAATTCTGGCTCTCTGCACCTATTCGCTGTTTGAAATTCCGACTTTTTGTACCAAAAATCTGCCTATTACTGAAAGCGGCGGTGGATCACATTTTGCCCAAACCCCCCTGCAGTTTTCAAAATATCCCAAACATCCCAAATTCGATACCTGAGCCATATTTTGGACCCAAATTCTGGCTCTCTGCACCTATTCGCAGTTTGAAATTCCGATTTTTTATACCAAAAATATGCCAATTACTGAAAGCGGCGGTAAGTCACATTTTGCACAAACCCCCTTGCAGTTTTCAAAATATCCCAAACATCCCAAATTCGATACCTGAGCCATATTTTGGACCCAAATTCTGGCTCTCTTCACCTATTCGCCGTTTGAAATTCCGAATTTTATACCAAAAATCTGCCAATTACTGAAAGCGGCGGTGGATCACATTTTGCCCAAACCCTCCTGCAGTTTTCAAAATATCCCAAACATTCCAAATTCGATACCTGAGCTATATTTTGGACCCAAATTCTGGCTCTCTGCACCTATTCGTCGTTTGAAATTCCGACTTTTTATACCAAAAATCTGCCAATTACTGACAGCAGCGGTGGGTCACATTTTGCCCAAACCCCCCTGCAGTTTTCAAAATATCCCAAACATCCAAAATTCGATACCTGAGCCATATTTTGGACCCAAATTCTGGCTCTCTGCACCTATTCGCAGTTTGAAATTCCGATTTTTTATACCAAAAATATGCCAATTACTGAAAGCGGCGGTAAGTCACATTTTGCACAAACCCCCTTGCAGTTTTCAAAATATCCCAAACATCCCAAATTCGATACCTGAGCCATATTTTGGACCCAAATTCTGGCTCTCTTCACCTATTCGCAGTTTGAAATTCCGAATTTTTATACCAAAAATCTGCCAATTACTGAAAGCAGCGGAGGGTCACATTTTGCCCAAACCCCCCTGCAGTTTTCAAAATATCCCAAACATCCAAAATTCGATACCTGATTCATATTTTGGACCTAAATTCTGGATCTCTGCACCTATTCGCCGTTTGAAATTCCGACTTTTTATACCAAAAATCTGCCAATTACTGAAAGCAGCCGTGGGTCACATTTTGCCCAAAACCCCCTGCAGTTTTCAAAATATCCCAAAGATAAAAAATTCAATACCTGAGCCATATTTTGGACCCAAATTCTGGCTCTCTGCACCTATTTGCAGTTTGAAATTCCGACTTTTTGTACCAAAAATCTGCCTATTACTGAAAACGGCGGTGGATCACATTTTGCCCAAACCCCCCGTGCAGTTTTCAAAATATCCCAAACATCCCAAATTCGATACCTGAGCCATATTTTGGACCCAAATTCTGGCTCTCTGCACCTATTCGCAGATTGAAATTCCGACTTTTTATACCAAAAAGCTGCCAATTACTGAAAGCGGCGGTAGGTCACATTTTGCACAAACCCTCCGTGCAGTTTTCAAAATATCTCAAACATCCCAAATTCGATTCCTGAGCCATATATTGGATCCAAATTCTGGCTCTCAGCACCTATTCGCCGTTTGAAATTCCGACTTTTTATACCAAAAATCTGCCAATTACTGAAAGCGGCGGTGGGTCACATTTTGCCCAAACCCCCCTGCAGTTTTCAAAATATCCCAAACATCCCAAATTCGATGCCTGAGCCATATTTTGGACTCAAATTCTGGCTCTCTGCACCTATTCGCAGTTTGAAATTCCGACTTTTTGTTCCAAAAATCTGCCTATTACTGAAAGCGGCGGTGGATCACATTTTGCCCAAACCCTCCTGCAGTTTTCAAAATATCCCAAACATCCCAAATTCGATACCTGAGCCATATTTTGGACCCAAATTCTGGCTCTCTGCACCTATTCGTCGTTTGAAATTCCGACTTTTTATACCAAAAATCTGCCAATTACTGACAGCAGCGGTGGGTCACATTTTGCCCAAACCCCCCTGCAGTTTTCAAAATATCCCAAACATCCAAAATTCGATACCTGAGCCATATTTTGGACCTACATTCTGGATCTCTGCACCTATTCGCCGTTTGAAATTCCGACTTTTTATACCAAAAATCTGCCAATTACTGAAAGCAGCCGTGGGTCACATTTTGCCCAAAACCCCTTGCAGTTTTCAAAATATCCCAAAGATAAAAAATTCAATACCTGAGCCATATTTTGGACCCAAATTCTGGCTCTCTGCACCTATTTGCAGTTAGAAATTCCGACTTTTTGTACCAAAAATCTGCCTATTACTGAAAACGGCGGTGGATCACATTTTGCCCAAACCCCCCGTGCAGTTTTCAAAATATCCCAAACATCCCAAATTCGATACCTGAGCCATATTTTGGACCCAAATTCTGGCTCTCTGCACCTATTCGCAGATTGAAATTCCGACTTTTTATACCAAAAAGCTGCCAATTACTGAAAGCGGCGGTAGGTCACATTTTGCACAAACCCTCCGTGCAGTTTTCAAAATATCCCAAACATCCCAAATTCGATTCCTGAGCCATATATTGGATCCAAATTCTGGCTCTCAGCACCTATTCGCCGTTTGAAATTCCGACTTTTTATACCAAAAATCTGCCAATTACTGAAAGCGGCGGTGGGTCACATTTTGCCCAAACCCCCCTGCAGTTTTCAAAATATCCCAAACATCCCAAATTCGATGCCTGAGCCATATTTTGGACTCAAATTCTGGCTCTCTGCACCTATTCGCAGTTTGAAATTCCGACTTTTTGTTCCAAAAATCTGCCTATTACTGAAAGCGGCGGTGGATCACATTTTGCCCAAACCCTCCTGCAGTTTTCAAAATATCCCAAACATCCCAAATTCGATACCTGAGCCATATTTTGGACCCAAATTCTGGCTCTCTGCACCTATTCGTCGTTTGAAATTCCGACTTTTTATACCAAAAATCTGCCAATTACTGACAGCAGCGGTGGGTCACATTTTGCCCAAACCCCCCTGCAGTTTTCAAAATATCCCAAACATCCAAAATTCGATACCTGAGCCATATTTTGGACCTAAATTCTGGATCTCTGCACCTATTCGCCGTTTGAAATTCCGACTTTTTATACCAAAAATCTGCCAATTACTGAAAGCAGCCGTGGGTCACATTTTGCCCAAAACCCCCTGCAGTTTTCAAAATATCCCAAAGATAAAAAATTCAATACCTGAGCCATATTTTGGACCCAAATTCTGGCTCTCTGCACCTATTTGCAGTTAGAAATTCCGACTTTTTGTACCAAAAATCTGCCTATTACTGAAAACGGCGGTGGATCACATTTTGCCCAAACCCCCCGTGCAGTTTTCAAAATATCCCAAACATCCCAAATTCGATACCTGAGCCATATTTTGGACCCAAATTCTGGCTCTCTGCACCTATTCGCAGATTGAAATTCCGACTTTTTATACCAAAAAGCTGCCAATTACTGAAAGCGGCGGTAGGTCACATTTTGCACAAACCCTCCGTGCAGTTTTCAAAATATCCCAAACATCCCAAATTCGATTCCTGAGCCATATATTGGATCCAAATTCTGGCTCTCAGCACCTATTCGCCGTTTGAAATTCCGACTTTTTATACCAAAAATCTGCCAATTACTGAAAGCGGCGGTGGGTCACATTTTGCCCAAACCCCCCTGCAGTTTTCAAAATATCCCAAACATCCCAAATTCGATGCCTGAGCCATATTTTGGACCCAAATTCTGGCTCTCTGCAACTATTCGCAGTTTGAAAATCCTACTTTTTGTACCAAAAATATGTCAATTAATGAAAGCAGCGGTGGGTCACATTTTGCCCAAACCCCCCTGCAGTTTTCAAAATATCCCAAACATCCCAAATTCGATACCTGAGCCATATTTTGTACCGAAATTCTGGCTCTGTGCACCTGTTCGCAGATTGAAATTCCGACGTTTTATACCAAAAACCTGCCAATTACTGAGAGCGGCGGTGGGTCACATTTTGCCCAAACCCCCCTGCAGTTTTCAAAAATATCCCAAACATCGCAAATTCGATACCTGAGCAATATTTTGGACCCAAATTCTGGCTCTCTGCACCTATTCGCAGATTGAAATTCCGACGTTTTATACCAAAAACCTGTAAATTGCTGAGAGCGGCGGTGGGTCACATTTTGCCCAAACCCCCCTGCAGTTTTCAAAATATCCCAAACATCCCAAATTCGATACCTGAGCCATATTTTGGACCCAAATTCTGGCTCTCTGCACCTATTCGCAGTTTGAAATTCCTATTTTTTATACCAAAAATCTGCCAATTACTGAAAGAGGCTGTGGATCACATTTTGCCAACCCCCCCCCCTGCAGTTTTCAAAATATCCCAAACATCCCAAATTCGATACCTGAGCCATATTTTGGACTCAAATTCTGGCTCTCTGCACCTATTCGCAGATTGAAATTCCGACTTTTTGTACCAAAAATCTGCCTATTACTGAAAGCAGCGGTGGATCACATTTTGCCCAAACCCCCCTGCAGTTTTCACAATATCCCAAACATCCCAAATTCGATACCTGAGCCATATTTTGGACCCAAATTCTGGCTCTCTGCACCTATTCGCCGTTTGAAATTCCGACTTTTTATACCAAAAATCTGCCAATTACTGACAGCAGCGGTGGGTCACATTTTGCCCAAACCCCCCTGCAGTTTTCAAAATATCCCAAACATCCAAAATTCGATACCTGAGCCATATTTTGGACCCAAATTCTGGCTCTCTGCACCTATTCGCAGTTTGAAATTCCGATTTTTTATACCAAAAATATGCCAATTACTGATAGCGGCGGTAAGTCACATTTTGCACAAACCCCCTTGCAGTTTTCAAAATATCCCAAACATCCCAAATTCGATTCCTGAGCCATATATTGGATCCAAATTCTGGCTCTCAGCACCTATTCGCCGTTTGAAATTCCGACTTTTTATACCAAAAATCTGCCAATTACTGAAAGCGGCAGTGGGTCACATTTTGCCCAAACCCCCATGCAGTTTTCAAAATATCCCATAACATCCCAAATTCGATGCCTGAGCCATATTTTGGACCCAAATTCTGGCTCTCTGCAACTATTCGCAGTTTGAAAATCCTACTTTTTTTACCAAAAATATGTCAATTACTGAAAGCAGCGGTGGGTCACATTTTGCCCAAACCCCCCTTCAGTTTTCAAAATATCCCAAACATCCCAAATTCGATACCTGAGCCATATTTTGTACCCAAATTCTGGCTCTGTGCACCTGTTCGCAGATTGAAATTCCGACGTTTTATACCAAAAACCTGCCAATTACTGAGAGCGGCGGTGGGTCACATTTTGCCCAAACCCCCCTGCAGTTTTCAAAAATATCCCAAACATCGCAAATTCGATACCTGAGCCATATTTTGGACCCAAATTCTGGCTCTCTGCACCTATTCGCAGATTGAAATTCCGACGTTTTATACCAAAAACCTGTAAATTGCTGAGAGCGGCGGTGGGTCACATTTTGCCCAAACCACCCTGCAGTTTTCAAAATATCCCAAACATCCCAAATTCGATACCTGAGCCATATTTTGGACCCAAATTCTGGCTCTCTGCACCTATTCGCAGTTTGAAATTCCTATTTTTTATACCAAAAATCTGCCAATTACTGAAAGAGGCTGTGGATCACATTTTGCCAAACCCCCCCCCCCCTGCAGTTTTCAAAATATCCCAAACATCCCAAATTCGATACCTGAGCCATATTTTAGACTCAAATTCTTGCTCTCTGCACCTATTCGCTGTTTGAAATTCCGACTTTTTGTACCAAAAATCTGCCTATTACTGAAAGCGGCGGTGGATCACATTTTGCCCAAACCCCCCTGCAGTTTTCAAAATATCCCAAACATCCCAAATTCGATACCTGAGCCATATTTTGGACCCAAATTCTGGCTCTCTGCACCTATTCGCAGTTTGAAATTCCGATTTTTTATACCAAAAATATGCCAATTACTGAAAGCGGTGGTAAGTCACATTTTGCACAAACCCCCTTGCAGTTTTCAAAATATCCCAAACATCCCAAATTCGATACCTGAGCCATATTTTGGACCCAAATTCTGGCTCTCTTCACCTATTCGCCGTTTGAAATTCCGAATTTTATACCAAAAATCTGCCAATTACTGACAGCAGCGGTGGGTCACATTTTGCCCAAACCCCCCCTGCAGTTTTCAAAATATCCCAAACATCCAAAATTCGATACCTGAGCCATATTTTGGACCCAAATTCTGGCTCTCTGCACCTATTCGCAGTTTGAAATTCCGATTTTTTATACCAAAAATATGCCAATTACTGAAAGCGGCGGTAAGTCACATTTTGCACAAACCCCCTTGCAGTTTTCAAAATATCCCAAACATCCCAAATTCGATTCCTGAGCCATATATTGGATCCAAATTCTGGCTCTCAGCACCTATTCGCCGTTTGAAATTCCGACTTTTTGTACCAAAAATCTGCCAATTACTGAAAGCGGCGGTGGGTCACATTTTGCCCAAACCCCCCTGCAGTTTTCAAAATATCCCAAACATCCCAAATTCGATGCCTGAGCCATATTTTGGACCCAAATTCTGGCTCTCTGCAACTATTCGCAGTTTGAAAATCCTACTTTTTGTACCAAAAATATGTCAATTACTGAAAGCAGCGGTGGGTCACATTTTGCCCAAACCCCTCTGCAGTTTTCAAAATATCCCAAACATCCCAAATTCGATACCTGAGCCATATTTTGTACCCAAATTCTGGCTCTGTGCACCTGTTCGCAGATTGAAATTCCGACGTTTTATACCAAAAACCTGCCAATTACTGAGAGCGGCGGTGGGTCACATTTTGCCCAAACCCCCCTGCAGTTTTCAAAAATATCATAAAAATCGCAAATTCGATACCTGAGCCATATTTTGGACCCAAATTCTGGCTCTCTGCACCTATTCGCAGATTGAAATTCCGACGTTTTATACCAAAAACCTGTAAATTGCTGAGAGCGGCGGTGGGTCACATTTTGCCCAAACCACCCTGCAGTTTTCAAAATATCCCAAACATCCAAAATTCGATACCTGAGCCATATTTTGGACCCAAATTCTGGCTCTCTGCACCTATTCGCAGTTTGAAATTCCGATTTTTTATACCAAAAATATGCCAATTACTGAAAGCGGCGGTAAGTCACATTTTGCACAAACCCCCTTGCAGTTTTCAAAATATCCCAAACATCCCAAATTCGATACCTGAGCCATATTTTGGACCCAAATTCTGGCTCTCTTCACCTATTCGCCGTTTGAAATTCCGAATTTTATACCAAAAATCTGCCAATTACTGACAGCAGCGGTGGGTCACATTTTGCCCAAACCCCCCTGCAGTTTTCAAAATATCCCAAACATCCAAAATTCGATACCTGAGCCATATTTTGGACCCAAATTCTGGCTCTCTGCACCTATTCGCAGTTTGAAATTCCGATTTTTTATACCAAAAATATGCCAATTACTGAAAGCGGCGGTAAGTCACATTTTGCACAAACCCCCTTGCAGTTTTCAAAATATCCCAAACATCCCAAATTCGATTCCTGAGCCATATATTGGATCCAAATTCTGGCTCTCAGCACCTATTCGCCGTTTGAAATTCCGACTTTTTATACCAAAAATCTGCCAATTACTGAAAGCGGCGGTGGGTCACATTTTGCCCAAACCCCGCTGCAGTTTTCAAAATATCCCAAACATCCCAAATTCGATGCCTGAGCCATATTTTGGACCCAAATTCTGGCTCTCTGCAATTATTCGCAGTTTGAAAATCCTACTTTTTGTACCAAAAATATGTCAATTACTGAAAGCAGCGGTGGGTCACATTTTGCCCAAACCCCCCTGCAGTTTTCAAAATATCCCAAACATCCCAAATTCGATACCTGAGCCATATTTTGTACCCAAATTCTGGCTCTGTGCACCTGTTCGCAGATTGAAATTCCGACGTTTTATACCAAAAACCTGCCAATTACTGAGAGCGGCGGTGGGTCACATTTTGCCCAAACCCCCCTGCAGTTTTCAAAAATATCCCAAACATCGCAAATTCGATACCTGAGCCATATTTTGGACCCAAATTCTGGCTCTCTGCACCTATTCGCAGATTGAAATTCCGACGTTTTATACCAAAAACCTGTAAATTGCTGAGAGCGGCGGTGGGTCACATTTTGCCCAAACCACCCTGCAGTTTTCAAAATATCCCAAACATCCCAAATTCGATACCTGAGCCATATTTTGGACCCAAATTCTGGCTCTCTGCAATTATTCGCAGTTTGAAATTCCTATTTTTTATACCAAAAATCTGCCAATTACTGAAAGAGGCTGTGGATCACATTTTGCCAACCCCCCCCCCCCCCTGCAGTTTTCAAAATATCCCAAACATCCCAAATTCGATACCTGAGCCATATTTTGGACTCAAATTCTGGCTCTCTGCACCTATTCGCAGTTTGAAATTCCGACTTTTTGTACCAAAAATCTGCCTATTACTGAAAGCGGCGGTGGATCACATTTTGCCCAAACCCCCCTGCAGTTTTCAAAATATCCCAAACATCCCAAATTCGATACCTGAGCCATATTTTGGACCCAAATTCTGGCTCTCTGCACCTATTCGCCGTTTGAAATTCCGACTTTTTATACCAAAAATCTGCCAATTACTGACAGCAGCGGTGGGTCACATTTTGCCCAAACCCCCCTGCAGTTTTCAAAATATCCCAAACATCCAAAATTCGATACCTGAGCCATATTTTGGACCCAAATTCTGGCTCTCTGCACCTATTCGCAGTTTGAAATTCCGATTTTTTATACCAAAAATATGCCAATTACTGAAAGCGGCGGTAAGTCACATTTTGCACAAACCCCCTTGCAGTTTTCAAAATATCCCAAACATCCCAAATTCGATACCTGTGTTGGATATTTCCAACATCGAATACAACATTGTTGTATTCTCATTACTTATTACTAATCATATTAATATTGTAGTAAGTAAAATTAACTACTCGTAGAATTCTCCTGTACTAATAATTCATCTGTGCATTAGGCTAGAATTCTCACGTCATCTGACGTCAGTATTGCGTCAGATTTCTTTACAGTAAAACACATTATATTCAATTTGTGTGAGAATTAAATACGATTCTCCATAATTAAAGCATTCTGTATGACAACTGATTGCAGACGAATTGTTCTCTAACTAAAAGCCGAATAGAGCGTTAGAATTATACCGTCTACCTCGCGGTAGTGTTAACGTCATCAATGAATGCTATGGGGAGACATTAATTCTTCTCCCTTGTATCTTTACTATTCTTAAATAGTTAAATAATAATATTCCGTTCCTCTAAATAACAAACCCGTCCAGTCTTTAGAGTTTCAAGCGCGAATGCGAGAAATATTAATGTTCATGCCAATAATTTGTGTAATGAACGTCGACTCGGCGTGGGGGGAGGGACGCGACGCCATCCTCAGTCGGTGACGGTCTCGGGAAGCGGACACGTGCAAGGCCAGAAGGAGGCAAAACCACGCTTACCGTACTCACAAAAGACGCCATTGTCCAGTAAATAGGACACGTGTGTCTATCTACAGATGAAAGCCGCCACTGTGAGGCGTGAACGACCTTGCAGATAATATCTTCAACTAGTGCTGGTGTTAAATAAGGGACCCCTAGACTTGGTTCCTGACGACACGTGATCAGCCAGCTTGAAACGCATCAATCCAGGATAGGTTCACCGGAGCCTGGGATGCGAAATTACGGCAATCTTAATACTTACACAGTGCCCACAGCTAAGTACCTTTTATTTGATGCATCATTTACAGGTTTAATAATAGCGGGGTGATTGCGCGTCACGCGGCACGACAACACCTAATAACAGGTGATTAGAAATTTCTCTGTAGATATCAATAATCTTGAATATGTATTGAGTAGTTAAATCAATTGCTACTGGTAGTTATTTATTTTGCAGCTCGAGAGACGAATTCCTCATGCTGTCTTCTCCATGTTAACCGTGTCTGACGTCGGTGTACCAGACTTGGAGATTAAGAGGACTGCCAGGGTTATCTAAAGGAATCTATTACCAGCTAAGGCTTATTTCTTTTACTCATAACATTGCAATTTGATACATTCAGAATGTTTTCAACATAATGTGTGATTTACTGTAATTCATTATTATGCTCATATTCATGTTCTTCTTTGTATGAATAATATTATATTCAACATTAATTATAGGATTAGATTATTATTAATAGAATTAGTGAACGAACCACACTGATTCCTGGACGTACTGACCTCCAGTAATAACCCCCCAATGTAGGTGTTTGAGGTTTGGTTTTAATAATACAGCCCATTAATTATTCTTATGATCATACTTTCTAGTCATATCTATAGTCACTGGTTTTCTCTAGAATTTTATCTAATGATCTGAAATTCTCAGTTTCCCTCTTTACTTTAAAAGCGGGTGGTCCTTCGTAATTTAATTTACTACTTTAATTATTAATTAATCAGAATCAAACCCAAATATCCCACATTATGGTCCTTATCGAACCGGATAAGCATTAAATTTATAATTAAAATATTAACCATTAATAACTAATCCTTGTGTGATAGAAGCTAGACTAACTATTTAATTAGTTGTGTCAACTAACAGTGTAACACACCAGTTAGCCTAGATCACACTAACAGCTACCTTTACATAGCTTTAGTGGGTCATAACCAAGTACCCACAACATATAGACCTACACTTCATACTGAAGTAGAATCCTTAGGTCACCAAGAGCAACAGCTCATAACCTTATATTAATCACTAACACCAATTAAGTGTTAACCATTTAGGCTATACCAATGTTTCAATATATGGCTGTCAGCAGACCGTCCATTATAGCCTGAATCCATGTTAAAGTTACTGCTTCACTCATGTCAGTGGATCATTAACATTTAGGGATCCAGTATACTAATATAAATTACTGATCTCATACTAGTTAATCATTACTAACCCTGATAACATTTTATTCCACAATTAGGAGTACATTCAGGAGTTAGATAATATTTACGGCAGTAGAATACTTGCCAAACACAATTAATTCTTTTGTGTTCATTTAATTTCTTATACACATAATTACACAAGTGTATATAAACAATAAAATACAAAAAACCCAAAAACACAGCACAATTATTTGCACATTACTGCACCATAATATAATCTTTGCCAACCTTCATTAGGTAGCAATTTAGGCTGTGATTGTGTTGAATCTGGCACAAGCACAGACTAAATATAGTTGTAGTTTCTCAAGTAGAAATTCACACGACTAGGCTTGAGCTAGTTAGTGACATATATTATTCTTTTGTGCTGACCCTATCAAGGGTGGGATTAACCATTTATTGTGTAATTATTTTATTGCATATTTCTATGTATGTCTTTGAGTGTTACTGTAAGTCCACTACCCATCCGAAGCTGATTTAGAAGAGCTAAGCTGAGGAACACCTGTAGTGAGACCAAGGTACCACTCAAATCTTAGTTGCTTATTATTAGGTAGGTAGCTAACCTCTAAATGAGGTAAATTGCAACCAGCCTCAAGAAATATTAGGCTGTCAATGCTTATACCTGCTCTACATCAAGGAGCAGACTATAGCTATACCACTAGCTACATAAGCCCTATCAGGCTGTCAATACTTATACCTGCTCTGCATCAAGGAGCAGACTATAGCTATACCACTAGCTACATAAGCCCTATCAGGCTCAATTTACCGCAAGAATGAATCCTTTAGAAAGGAATGCAAGATTCTTGATAGCTCTTCAACTCCAGCTAGAAAAACAGTTTATCAAATGTGACAACTGTGTAGAAACTGACCCAGATTACGTCTACAGGCTAGCAAGTTACATAAAGTACGCTAACAAAAGATATGACTATATCAAGACTGTAATCGAGTCCCACAGGAATTTACTCCAGGCCGGTCATACTGTCTCAGACGACTTATGTCTAACAGAAGCTGAACTTGACGACTATGAATGTATCATTCAAACCAGGTTAGACCAATATGATAAAGTGCTTGCGAGACTAGATATTCCCGAGTGGATAGATCAGTTCATTAATAGACCTGTATCCAAGTTAACACTCAGCTCAGATGAAATACTTGAGCTAAATCAAGACGAGGAGAATCCTCTAATCAATGCTGATCACTATACAGGATCAACAACTGAAGATCAACCTTCATTTTCTAACCTTTCATCTAATACAGCTTCATGTGATGATTTGTTTACAGAGTCTGATCAAATTTCAGACCACACTTCTCAATGTTCCTTGGATTCTATAAGTTCGATACATAATGCTACTGAATTAACTAGCTTATCACCAGAACCCAGAGAAACAAATGAAGCTGCAGATGAAACAAGTGAAGCTGCAATAATCAGTGAATCTGAACCAGAAAATGATAAAGCTAATGCTGCAGCAGCAACCGAAGCTGTAATCAAAGCTGAGGCTAAGCAAGAAGCCTTAAGCAACACAAGTAATGGTCACAATTGCTCACAACAGCCTTCTAAAGTAAGTGCTGACAATGAGAAGACTATTATATACCTTGTACACCAATTATTAAATTTATCTTCACCAGAACAATCAGTTGACTCTTTACAAGCCTTTAGTTTCCAACTTGAGTCACTGATAAATTCTTTCAGTAAAGAGGTGGATCACCCAACTACTGAGTGGATGACTAAAATTATCATCCAAAGAAAATTGTCTGGTGACACACTTAATAAACTATATGTATGCCAGAATGGTAATACCCTGTCAATGCAGGATATATTTACAGGTTTGCGTAATATGAGCAATCATACAGCAGACCAAGCAATTAATGCTAAATCTGAATGCACCAAAACTGTACCTACATCAGTTTCCTTGCCTGAAACTCCTAAAGTGACACTGTCACTAGGTAACCAAGGTGCTAATACTCAATGTAACAACAATCAGTTAAATACTGATTCATCAGTGAGGCCTAAGAGTCCCACAGGTGCTCCTAAGAGACCTAATAGTCCAAAGAGCACTGCTAATAACTCCACAGGTGCTCCTAAGAGACCTAATAGTCCAAAGAGCACTCCCAAGAGCCTGTTAATGGTTCCCCAGAGTACACCAAGTACTCACAAGAGAATAAATAACAAGCAAATGCAAGCAGCAAAACCATCACCACCTGCAAATACTGTTTTACCTAAACCGGTAACCCCTAAACGATCTGTAGGATGGGGAATGTGCTTGTTTTGCAATCAAAAACATTCTCTGTACAAATGTACTAATTATCCTAATAGAGACACAAGAGTCAGACGACTCAAACAGTTACACAAATGTACTAGGTGTCTCAAACCACATAATGTTAACAGCTGTGACACCCCACTGAACACCTGCAATAGGTGTAGAAGGGGCAAGCATCATGCTGCACTGTGCAAAATAGTTAGGACTAATTATGTCAATCCTAGAATAGGACGTAGAGAATCTACACCAGTACAGTGCTGCAAGGTGCGAGATGTGTACAGCGTAACTTCCCAAGCATCTCAAGTGGATGCTGCTCTGCCTACTGCCCAACTTCAAGTGAAGAACAGAGGAACCAAGATCACCATACGTGGATTATTTGATCAAGGTTCCCAGAGAACTTTCATTACTCAAAGGGCAGCAGAGGCACTTAATTTACAACCAATAGGACAGGTAAAACTAAACTTGTCAGGGTCCATGATAAATCGAGGAACCCATGAATACACAGTAGTTCAACCGCTTGTACGACTAGGTAGTCAAGCCAAGGCTGTCCAAGCCATTGTTGTAGATCAAATACCTTTAGACTTAAATATTAAGGGTCTGGGGTACACAGCCCACTTCCTGCAGGAACGTGAAATTAAATTGGCTGACAACAAATTAATGTCTGACCGCCTTAACAATGTAGATGTACTAGTAGGAGCCGACTACTATTACCAGTTCATAACTGGACATGTTAAACGATTGGGAATGAATATGCTCCAATCTGCAGGAGGCTACTTACTTACTGGTAAAGTTCTGAATGTGAACAAGCCTAAACCTGCCAACAATAATAAATTAGTCAGCAGTAAATCAATTCTCCAGCAGCAAGCTAAAGGGAGAAATACAGCTGAGTAATAAACTCAGATTGAATGTAGTACAATTGATACTCGCCGAGATGTTTCATAGCTCTCAGTGAAAATCAATGGTCCGTACTCAAACAAGTACAAGTCACAGCGACCAAACTATTGAATTCACTGCAGAGCTAGAATTATTCTCGACAAGTAGTAATTGACCACACTCAGTCTTCCTAGTTAAATTGTAATGTTAGGCTAGAGAAACTAGTACTCCCTAGGAATTAATCATGTTAGGCTAGAGAATCTAGCACTCAATGCCACTGGCATTTCCTGAATTTAATTATAAATTCACTAGGACCACTGGTCCACTATACTTGCGCTTAAAGGTTTGCCAAGAAAACCTTCTTAATACCATGTTTTCTGCACTAAGAGTTAGTGATAAATACTTGCATTAATTGTTTGAGTTGTTTTTCTTTCGTTTCTGCTTATTTAGTGTAGGAGCGCAACACGAACAAACTTGCACACTTACTAATAGGTAAGTGAATTTTCAGAGAACTAATATGTTTAATGCATTACCGTTAAACATTAGCATTGTTAATTAACATGCTTCATGAGCTTAACATAGCTCACCTTAGAATTAACGTAATATTATGAGTGCTCGTTCACCATGCGCACGAGCTTAATATTGCTCGCCATGATAACTGAATGACAAAGCTCCACCTCGTTAATTCGAGTTCACTGAACTCACCCTGTTAACTGTTAACGAGCTCCATGTAGCTCACCCTGTCAGCACTGCTGACGAGATCACTGTATCTCACCCTGTCAACACTGTTGACGAGTTCACTGAACTCACCCTGTTAACTGTTAACGAGCTCAATGTAGCTCAACCTGTCAACACTGTTGACGAGTTCAATGCAACTCACCCTGTTAGCACTGCTAACGAGCTCAATGTAGCTCACCCTGTCAACACTGTTGACGAGTTCACTGCAACTCACCCTGTTAACTGTTAACGAGCTCCATGTAGCTCACCCTGTCAGCACTGCTGACGAGATCACTGTATCTCACCCTGTTAACTGTTAACGAGCTCAATGCAGCTCAACCTGTCAGCACTGCTGACGAGCTCACTGCAGCTCACCCTGTCAACACTGTTGACGAGTTCACTGCAACTCACCCTGTTAGCACTAGCTAACGAGCTCACTGTAGCTCACCCTGTCAGCGCTGCTGACGAGCTCACTGCAGCTCACCCTGTCAACACTGTTGACGAGTTCACTGAACTCACCCTGTTAGCACTGCTAACGAGCTCACTGTAGCTCACCCTGTCAGCACTGCTGACGAGCTCACTGCAGCTCACCCTGTCAACACTGTTGACGAGCTCACTGCAGCTCACCCTGTCAACACTGTTGACGAGTTCACTGCAGCTCACCCTGTCAACACTGTTGACGAGTTCACTGTAACTCACCCTGTCAGCACTGCTGACGAGCTCAATACAGCTCACCATGTTCACGAGTTTAATATGACTCGACCTGTTAATGAGCTTAATACTGCTCACCATGTTAATTCGAGTACATTTTTGCTCACAATTAGCTTAGTCCCTTACTTAGGTAGGTTAGAAATTCAAACCATTTATTTAGGTAGGCTTAGGGACTTTAGTAGTGTCAACTGAGTACTAGCCTAATCTGTACTCACCATTAATTACAGTTGACTATACTTATAGAGACTGATTTAATAAACTCAATTTCATGTAAAGGTGATTTCGTATTAACAAGTTTACAGTGTCAAGCCTATGAGCTGTCATTTAATTAGCTCATAAGTCAGAATGACTAGGCTACCAATCTCACTGTCGACTCAGAATTTTCCTTGATTTTAATGAATAAACTTTTCAGTTCTCTACTTTCTATTATTTAGCTAGTTAGCAAATTATTTGTACCATCAGTCAGCATGACTACTGCACGGCAGTGCACATTAAATTCAACTTCCTCATTTGAATTTGAGGTGATCGTGATGCTGCGTGATGTTATCGTCTAGTAACTCAATAGTTACAAGTCACAGCGACCCTGGACAGTGACCTCATTGTAGTGTCATAGTCTCCTTGATCTTAAATGACTAATAACACTTTACTGTATAATCATACAATAGTGTTATCAGTTCTTAGGAACTTATTCTGAGTTTACCTACGATTCAGCAGCTACGTAATACACCATTACATGTCACTGCGACCCTAGTTGTTGAGTATATTGTGAGCTTTAGAGTGTTCCTGATTACCGATAACTTAATCATTTAATGTTTCAATATTTCATGCATGTTTCCACTAAGGGAAACTGCAAGCCTATTACAACTCTGAACAAGAGTAATTTCTTTCACTTCCCACTGAGACAACCGTGATGAAACTACGATGTGATATCACGTAACGAAACCTTACACGTCACTATGACCCAGGATATCGCATCACCGTAGATTCTGTTAGTTTAAATTGGGAGAGTTAAATTCTATAAATATTGTGTAGGCTACAAACAACATGTTTCATTCGACATGTAAATAGCAAGACTCAAGTTCTTGTAAGTCCTTGATAAATCCGGGACGTTCGTTATGTGTGTACTAACATACTAACATACTAATGTATTAATCTTAATTTTACTTCGGGATAGGTCAGTACAACACAGTACACTGCGACCCTGGGAATCCCCCCCCCGGAGTTATGTTGGATATTTCCAACATCGAATACAACATTGTTGTATTCTCATTACTTATTACTAATCATATTAATTGTGGGAACCGACCTGTGAGATTTATATTTATTTAATTTATATGAATTTATATTTACGTTAATTTATATACTTCGATAGCAATTTGTATAATGATAAGTGGACTGTATTTCTGCAATAATCTCTTAATCTCACAAATCGATCCTCTACACATTAGGGGGGGTTATTAAATTATATATATGCAGCCAATCAAACTACAGTATTAACTACACATTATTAAACATTGAAGAGGTTCCTTATCTTATAGTACAGCAGGTTAGTCCACCAGGTATAACTAGGGTGTAGACACCAAATTATCCTCTTTGAGGTAGCTTCCTCACCCAGTAACTGGTGCACAAAGTCTTCCATCCTCGTCTTGACCTGTCAAAAGTGCGCTAGCTGTGAAGCCAGAATCCTATATATGACAAGTATTTCAGAGAAAACTGTACCTGGAACATGAAGACCTGGCTTAATTACCTTTAGTTTGAGGCGATTTCGCGATCTAACCGGGTCACCCTATATCCTGACATTAATGGCCATAAATGAATGATAAACGGGTTTCGGATAGACTTAACTTGAATTGTTGACAGCGTGTTGACAGATGGTTCACCTTTGGGTTCCATAACACTACGTCCAAGTAAATTTAACAGGAGCCGAATTTGCTCCCGTGTGAGCCTCTGGTCTCAGTATAACAACAATGGCTGCCCTCCTTCCTCCACTCTGACGCCTGGCTTACATTGTCCAGATTTCAGAACGTGATAGAAGGGTCACATTTACTCTACTTTAATATTGATAATTAAGTTAATTTATATAAGATGTTTTTATGATGGTAAAGTCCAAAGACTAATGTAATTAAGAATAATTCCCAGCAGAATAGCTGGTGAATTATAATAGTATGTGGTGATGATATCCCGTTTTCTATAGACGGTAATTCCACTACAAGTTACGTTTTCTATGGTTAACTTGTTTATACAACACAGCTCTTATCTGTCTGTATGATATTATTATTAAATGGTGTCGGACTTTCCGACATAATTCCCCAGGGGGCTGCTCACGGGTCGAAGTCCTATTTAGAACAGACGAACACCGATACTCCTCCTTCGAATTATTAGATTAATCACACATTTGTGCGTCTGTTCGTACAGGACGGATGTCCCGTACTAGAGTTGCAAGGGTTAGAAGTCTAATGCAATTTCATTTCCCTGTCAACTCTTGAAAGGCTAATATTCAAGCCTTATTACATATTATTTAACCCAGAAGACTGGATGTGATCAAGTACTACAGTCAAGTATGATTCAGGGACTGCAGTGAGATCAGTGACATTAGATATAACTTGAAGTTTCTTCAGGTAACTGGTCACTGATATAAACACTGAGGCCCATGGAATACATCTTGATTAAATAATAAATGTATCAAATCAGTCATCAGATTTATTGGGGTTTTAATTTAGTTAATTGATTCAGAAGATTGAATAGCTCATCATTAAAGTAAAGTATGGTTCTGAGACTGCAGTGGGTTCAGTGACATTGGTCGCAGTGACTTGTAGCTGTTTTAGGCTACTGTTCACTGATTTGCCACTGAGGCCTCATGAACTCATCTTCAGCTTCAAATGATGATACTAACATCAAGCTCTGTTGGTATAGTCAGCTGTAATCTCCTTAGTATAATGCTACTGGAGAAATATAATCAGCTGACAAATTTAGGTTTCTACTGGTATTGTTTATCTGCAGGCATAGGTCTCCTCAGGCTTGATACTGGGCCTGAGAGTAATTTACCTCCTGCAGAGTTTAACATGGTTATACCCTGATATTTAGTAGGGCTACCAATGAATCGATGGCAATAGTCTGTCCCTACAAGGAGACCGAAGTCGTTGAGGTGATCAGACTTAATATTATCTGCCAATTTTATTCCTCTATTTCTCAGGAATTTGGCTGTTGCTCTCAGACCTTGAACTTGTAGGTCTACTGGTATTTTGTCCACCACAATGGCTTGTACTCGACAGACGTACCTGCCTAAACGCACTGATGGTTGTACCACCTGGTAGACTTGAGGTCCTGCATCTGTTACAAACCCTGAGATGTTGAATGACATCTGGGCTACAGGCCTTAATTGTAATTCATCTGCCAACTTTTTAGTGATGTATGTTCTCTGGGATCCTTGGTCAAACAACCCACGGGTATGGACCTTGGCCCTCTTATTCAGGATGGTAATTTGGGCAGTAGGCAAAGTCGTATTACCTTTAGACTTTGCCGATTGGACACTCTTTGTTTGTTGCACCCTGCAGTACTGTACTGTGGTGGGAATGCTATCTTCCACCTTGGGGTTTGGAGACGTTGTTTTGGTGTCTCTGCACAATGCTGCATGGTGCTGACCTTTGTTACACCTATTACAGGTGTGTAATTGGGTATCACAGTCGTTGATGTTATGTTTCCTGAGGCACCTCGTGCAATGTTGCAAATCTTTGAGTCGCTCAACACGGGCCTCACTATCAGGAAAATTAGGGCAGTGGTACATTGAATGTTTCTCATTGCAGAACAAACATGTTCCATAGCTTCCAGTACCCTTTGGTGTCACGTTCTTGGATGACACAGTAACTATAGGCTTGGAGGGTCCCACTGCATATACGCCCACACTGCCACTGTTCCACTTTGGTGTTGAATTATATTGTCTAGATTGATTTGGAGTACCTTTGGTACTCTGTGGTTTATTATTATTGGTTTCTGAGGGTTTACTTGGTGGTATTAATTTGTCATGTGTTCGTAATTGATGAACTACTGACTTTAAACCTTCAGATATTTCATTCATAGATAAGATGCTTTTATTGTAATGAGCACTCATTTGTCTCAATATGTCCCTAGGTATTTTCTCCTGGACAATTATTTTCAAGACCCACTCAGCCCCGTTTGTATCTGCTGTCAGGCTGAGGGCATTGATCAATGATTCTACCTCCAGCTTGAAGACTTGGAGTGAATCAGCTGAAGCCTCCGGTGGGGGTAAATGCAACAGCTCATGAACTAAATGTGATGTTCTTACTTCTGGATCAGCATAATTATCCTTGAGGAGTTTTACTGCCAGATCATAGCCGTCATTAGTTAATCTCAGATGGGATACTACTGTTTTAGCCTCACCTGATAATTGGCCTTGCAAATAAGAGAATTTACTACTCTTTGGTAAAGATTGTTTTGAGTCTACAAGGTCAACGAATTTGTTCCAAAATTCATCCCAATCTTCCTCATCTTTTCCTGAGAAAGTGGGTAAATTAATTGGAGGGAGTCGAGCTTCTGCTTGACTCGTATTAGATGCAACTGTTGTTGTTGTTGCTGTTGCCTTGTTCTGGGCAATTAATTTGACATAAGGCTGTAACGTGGCCTGAGTGTGATCTTCATAATTCGCAAGATCAACCATAATGTCGTCTATTTCTGTTTCTGATAAATTGGTGTTGGCAAGTTCAGCCACATATGTTGCTATTTGACATTTGATTTGCTCAAATTTACCTGCAGCTGCTTGATAATAGCTTTCCAGGTCAGCATAATCAACTGTTGATTGTTGTGACAAATCTTCACATTTCTTGATCTGTCTTGTTAAGTGGCCTTTAAGACCTGCAAGGGTTCTTTTCATTCTCCCTGCATTATCCATACTGGCTCGTTGGTGAAGCCTTGTGGGACTTGTACTTGGGCTGCTCATAATACTGAACAAACACTAATGGTAGCCTAGGGTAAATTCTGAACTCACTAGGCAATAATCCTACCTCTACTAGAGGTTAGCACTTAAAATTAATACACATTATATATATACAATCATACACACTAATGATTTGAGTGATAAACTAGTGTCACTGGAAGTACCTTTAGGTTAGCTCTTCTATATCACCCTAGGATGGTAGAGACACTAATTAATCACTCAAAGGTGTAATGATCATAAGTAAATTATTATATATACACAACTCAATTCGAGTTGATAAAAATTACACCCAAAATAGGGTCTGGACCATTCATTAATGGTGTTAGGTTGTTCAATATAGTACAACTGACTATGGTAATAATGGGACTAGGATGAGCAATAATAGTTCAACTAGTCATATCCTACCCTGTTGTGGGTTGGCAATTAGTAAATATTATACTGTGATCACTAGTGCAATATATATTAAATACTTCTCTATTTTGGAGAAATAATATACACAATTATTGTTAATAGCCTCTTAATTAGCCTCTATGAAACTTCTAATATTATCTAGAAGTATTAAATATTATTAGTGACCTCGCGAAATAAAGTCCACAAAATTCGTAGATAATCTCTCGCGAAATGTAACACCACGAAATCCGTGAACAATCTCGCGAAGACACAGTCACTAATTTGGCTGGATTCTATATTAGCGCTGTCATTTCACGAAATAACACGCCACCAAATATCTGTGGGTGTGCATGAAACCGCTGACGAAGCTGAACTGGGCTGAGGGAGGCTCCTGAGCTCCCTCGAGGCTACGCTGCCGTCTTGACTGCTGGCTTTGTTTAAATAACACTGCACTAGTATATTTAATGAATCCACTGGTTCATCCGGTAATAAGATGACCAAATGTGGGTTCAAAGGATCAAATAATCCGTCATCCGGTTCGAAGATGACCAAATAATGTGGGAACCGACCTGTGAGATTTATATTTATTTAATTTATATGAATTTATATTTACGTTAATTTATATACTTCGATAGCAATTTGTATAATGATAAGTGGACTGTATTTCTGCAATAATCTCTTAATCTCACAAATCGATCCTCTACACATTAGGGGGGTTATTAAATTATATATATGCAGCCAATCAAACTACAGTATTAACTACACATTATTAAACATTGAAGAGGTTCCTTATCTTATAGTACAGCAGGTTAGTCCACCAGGTATAACTAGGGTGTAGACACCAAATTATCCTCTTTGAGGTAGCTTCCTCACCCAGTAACTGGTGCACAAAGTCTTCCATCCTCGTCTTGACCTGTCAAAAGTGCGCTAGCTGTGAAGCCAGAATCCTATATATGACAAGTATTTCAGAGAAAACTGTACCTGGAACATGAAGACCTGGCTTAATTACCTTTAGTTTGAGGCGATTTCGCGATCTAACCGGGTCACCCTATATCCTGACATTAATGGCCATAAATGAATGATAAACGGGTTTCGGATAGACTTAACTTGAATTGTTGACAGCGTGTTGACAGATGGTTCACCTTTGGGTTCCATAACACTACGTCCAAGTAAATTTAACAGGAGCCGAATTTGCTCCCGTGTGAGCCTCTGGTCTCAGTATAACAACAATGGCTGCCCTCCTTCCTCCACTCTGACGCCTGGCTTACATTGTCCAGATTTCAGAACGTGATAGAAGGGTCACATTTACTCTACTTTAATATTGATAATTAAGTTAATTTATATAAGATGTTTTTATGATGGTAAAGTCCAAAGACTAATGTAATTAAGAATAATTCCCAGCAGAATAGCTGGTGAATTATAATAGTATGTGGTGATGATATCCCGTTTTCTATAGACGGTAATTCCACTACAAGTTACGTTTTCTATGGTTAACTTGTTTATACAACACAGCTCTTATCTGTCTGTATGATATTATTATTAAATGGTGTCGGACTTTCCGACATTAATATTGTAGTAAGTAAAATTAACTACTCGTAGAATTCTCCTGTACTAATAATTCATCTGTGCATTAGGCTAGAATTCTCACGTCATCTGACGCCAGTATTGCGTCAGATTTCTTTACAGTAAAACACATTATATTCAATTTGTGTGAGAATTAAATACGATTCTCCATAATTAAAGCATTCTGTATGACAACTGATTGCAGACGAATTGTTCTCTAACTAAAAGCCGAATAGAGCGTTAGAATTATACCGTCTACCTCGCGGTAGTGTTAACGTCATCAATGAATGCTATGGGGAGACATTAATTCTTCTCCCTTGTATCTTTACTATTCTTAAATAGTTAAATAATAATATTCCGTTCCTCTAAATAACAAACCCGTCCAGTCTTTAGAGTTTCAAGCGCGAATGCGAGAAATATTAATGTTCATGCCAATAATTTGTGTAATGAACGTCGACTCGGCGTGGGGGGAGGGACGCGAAGCCATCCTCAGTCGGTGACGGTCTCGGGAAGCGGACACGTGCAAGGCCAGAAGGAGGCAAAACCACGCTTACCGTACTCACAAAAGACGCCATTGTCCAGTAAATAGGACACGTGTGTCTATCTACAGATGAAAGCCGCCACTGTGAGGCGTGAACGACCTTGCAGATAATATCTTCAACTAGTGCTGGTGTTAAATAAGGGACCCCTAGACTTGGTTCCTGACGACACGTGATCAGCCAGCTTGAAACGCATCAATCCAGGATAGGTTCACCGGAGCCTGGGATGCGAAATTACGGCAATCTTAATACTTACACAGTGCCCACAGCTAAGTACCTTTTATTTGATGCATCATTTACAGGTTTAATAATAGCGGGGTGATTGCGCGTCACGCGGCACGACAACACCTAATAACAGGTGATTAGAAATTTCTCTGTAGATATCAATAATCTTGAATATGTATTGAGTAGTTAAATCAATTGCTACTGGTAGTTATTTATTTTGCAGCTCGAGAGACGAATTCCTCATGCTGTCTTCTCCATGTTAACCGTGTCTGACGTCGGTGTACCAGACTTGGAGATTAAGAGGACTGCCAGGGTTATCTAAAGGAATCTATTACCAGCTAAGGCTTATTTCTTTTACTCATAACATTGCAATTTGATACATTCAGAATGTTTTCAACATAATGTGTGATTTACTGTAATTCATTATTATGCTCATATTCATGTTCTTCTTTGTATGAATAATATTATATTCAACATTAATTATAGGATTAGATTATTATTAATAGAATTAGTGAACGAACCACACTGATTCCTGGACGTACTGACCTCCAGTAATAACCCCCCAATGTAGGTGTTTGAGGTTTGGTTTTAATAATACAGCCCATTAATTATTCTTATGATCATACTTTCTAGTCATATCCATAGTCACTGGTTTTCTCTAGAATTTTATCTAATGATCTGAAATTCTCAGTTTCCCTCTTTACTTTAAAAGCGGGTGGTCCTTCGTAATTTAATTTACTACTTTAATTATTAATTAATCAGAATCAAACCCAAATATCCCACAACCTGAGCCATATTTTGGACCCAAATTCTGGCTCTCTTCACCTATTCGCAGTTTGAAATTCCGAATTTTTATACAAAAAATCTGCCAATTACTGAAAGCAGCGGAGGGTCACATTTTGCCCAAACCCCCCTGCAGTTTTCAAAATATCCCAAACATCCAAAATTCGATACCTGAGCCATATTTTGGACCCAAATTCTGGCTCTCTGCACCTATTCGCAGTTTGAAATTCCGATTTTTTATACCAAAAATATGCCAATTACTGAAAGCGGCGGTAAGTCACATTTTGCACAAACCCCCTTGCAGTTTTCAAAATATCCCAAACATCCCAAATTCGATACCTGAGCCATATTTTGGACCTAAATTCTGGCTCTCTTCACCTATTCGCCGTTTGAAATTCCGAATTTTATACCAAAAATCTGCCAATTACTGACAGCAGCGGTGGGTCACATTTTGCCCAAACCCCCCTGCAGTTTTCAAAATATCCCAAACATCCAAAATTCGATACCTGAGCCATATTTTGGACCCAAATTCTGGCTCTCTGCACCTATTCGCCGTTTGAAATTCCGACTTTTTATACCAAAAACCTGCCAATTACTGACAGCAGCGGTGGGTCACATTTTGCCCAAACCCCCCTGCAGTTTTCAAAATATCCCAAACATCCAAAATTCGATACCTGAGCCATATTTTGGACCCAAATTCTGGCTCTCTGCACCTATTCGCAGTTTGAAATTCCGATTTTTTATACCAAAAATATGCCAATTACTGAAAGCGGCGGTAAGTCACATTTTGCACAAACCCCCTTGCAGTTTTCAAAATATCCCAAACATCCCAAATTCGATACCTGAGCCATATTTTGGACCCAAATTCTGGCTCTCTTCACCTATTCGCAGTTTGAAATTCCGAATTTTTATACAAAAAATCTGCCAATTACTGAAAGCAGCGGAGGGTCACATTTTGCCCAAACCCCCCTGCAGTTTTCAAAATATCCCAAACATCCAAAATTCGATACCTGAGCCATATTTTGGACCCAAATTCTGGCTCTCTGCACCTATTCGCAGTTTGAAATTCCGATTTTTTATACCAAAAATATGCCAATTACTGAAAGCGGCGGTAAGTCACATTTTGCACAAACCCCCTTGCAGTTTTCAAAATATCCCAAACATCCCAAATTCGATACCTGAGCCATATTTTGGACCTAAATTCTGGCTCTCTTCAATTATTCGCCGTTTGAAATTCCGAATTTTATACCAAAAATCTGCCAATTACTGACAGCAGCGGTGGGTCACATTTTGCCCAAACCCCCCTGCAGTTTTCAAAATATCCCAAACATCCAAAATTCGATACCTGAGCCATATTTTGGACCCAAATTCTGGCTCTCTGCACCTATTCGCAGTTTGAAATTCCGATTTTTTATACCAAAAATATGCCAATTACTGAAAGCGGCGGTAAGTCACATTTTGCACAAACCCCCTTGCAGTTTTCAAAATATCCCAAACATCCCAAATTCGATTCCTGAGCCATATATTGGATCCAAATTCTGGCTCTCAGCACCTATTCGCCGTTTGAAATTCCGAATTTTATACCAAAAATCTGCCAATTACTGAAAGCGGCGGTGGGTCACATTTTGCCCAAACCCCCCTGCAGTTTTCAAAATATCCCAAACATCCCAAATTCGATGCCTGAGCCATATTTTGGACCCAAATTCTGGCTCTCTGCAACTATTCGCAGTTTGAAAATCCTAATTCTTGTACCAAAAATATGTCAATTACTGAAAGCAGCGGTGGGTCACATTTTGCCCAAACCCCCCTGCAGTTTTCAAAATATCCCAAACATCCCAAATTCGATACCTGAGCCATATTTTGTACCCAAATTCTGGCTCTGTGCACCTGTTCGCAGATTGAAATTCCGACGTTTTATACCAAAAACCTGCCAATTACTGAGAGCGGCGGTGGGTCACATTTTGCCCAAACCCCCCTGCAGTTTTCAAAAATATCCCAAACATCGCAAATTCGATACCTGAGCCATATTTTGGACCCAAATTCTGGCTCTCTGCACCTATTCGCAGATTGAAATTCCGACGTTTTATATCAAAAACCTGTAAATTGCTGAGAGCGGCGGTGGGTCACATTTTGCCCAAACCACCCTGCAGTTTTAAAAATATCCCAAACATCCCAAATTCGATACCTGAGCCATATTTTGGACCCAAATTCTGGCTCTCTGCAATTATTCGCAGATTGAAATTCCTATTTTTTATACCAAAAATCTGCCCATTACTGAAAGAGGCTGTGGATCACATTTTGCCAACCCCCCCCCCCTGCAGTTTTCAAAATATCCCAAACATCCCAAATTCGATACCTGAGCCATATTTTGGACTCAAATTCTGGCTCTCTGCACCTATTCGCAGTTTGAAATTCCGACTTTTTGTACCAAAAATCTGCCTATTACTGAAAGCGGCGGTGGATCACATTTTGCCCAAACCCCCCCTGCAGTTTTCAAAATATCCCAAACATCCCAAATTCGATACCTGAGCCATATTTTGGACCCAAATTCTGGCTCTCTGCACCTATTCGCCGTTTGAAATTCCGACTTTTTATACCAAAAATCTGCCAATTACTGACAGCAGCGGTGGGTCACATTTTGCCCAAACCCCCCTGCAGTTTTCAAAATATCCCAAACATCCAAAATTCGATACCTGAGCCATATTTTGGACCCAAATTCTGGCTCTCTGCACCTATTCGCAGTTTGAAATTCCGATTTTTTATACCAAAAATATGCCAATTACTGAAAGCGGCGGTAAGTCACATTTTGCACAAACCCCCTTGCAGTTTTCAAAATATCCCAAACATCCCAAATTCGATACCTGAGCCATATTTTGGACCCAAATTTTGGCTCTCTTCACCTATTCGCAGTTTGAAATTCCGAATTTTTATACAAAAAATCTGCCAATTACTGAAAGCAGCGGAGGGTCACATTTTGCCCAAACCCCCCTGCAGTTTTCAAAATATCCCAAACATCCAAAATTCGATACCTGAGCCATATTTTGGACCCAAATTCTGGCTCTCTGCACCTATTCGCAGTTTGAAATTCCGATTTTTTATACCAAAAATATGCCAATTACTGAAAGCGGCGGTAAGTCACATTTTGCACAAACCCCCTTGCAGTTTTCAAAATATCCCAAACATCCCAAATTCGATACCTGAGCCATATTTTGGACCTAAATTCTGGCTCTCTTCACCTATTCGCCGTTTGAAATTCCGAATTTTATACCAAAAATCTGCCAATTACTGACAGCAGCGGTGGGTCACATTTTGCCCAAACCCCCCTGCAGTTTTCAAAATATCCCAAACATCCAAAATTCGATACCTGAGCCATATTTTGGACCCAAATTCTGGCTCTCTGCACCTATTCGCAGTTTGAAATTCCGATTTTTTATACCAAAAATATGCCAATTACTGAAAGCGGCGGTAAGTCACATTTTGCACAAACCCCCTTGCAGTTTTCAAAATATCCCAAACATCCCAAATTCTATTCCTGAGCCATATATTGGATCCAAATTCTGGCTCTCAGCACCTATTCGCCGTTTGAAAGTCCGACTTTTTATACCAAAAATCTGCCAATTACTGAAAGCGGCGGTGGGTCACATTTTGCCCAAACCCCCCTGCAGTTTTCAAAATATCCCAAACATCCCAAATTCGATGCCTGAGCCATATTTTGGACCCAAATTCTGGCTCTCTGCAACTATTCGCAGTTTGAAAATCCTACTTTTTGTACCAAAAATATGTCAATTACTGAAAGCAGCGGTGGGTCACATTTTGCCCAAACCCCCCTGCAGTTTTCAAAATATCCCAAACATCCCAAATTCGATACCTGAGCCATATTTTGTACCCAAATTCTGGCTCTGTGCACCTGTTCGCAGATTGAAATTCCGACGTTTTATACCAAAAACCTGCCAATTACTGAGAGCGGCGGTGGGTCACATTTTGCCCAAACCCCCCTGCAGTTTTCAAAAATATCCCAAACATCGCAAATTCGATACCTGAGCCATATTTTGGACCCAAATTCTGGCTCTCTGCACCTATTCGCAGATTGAAATTCCGACGTTTTATACCAAAAACCTGTAAATTGCTGAGAGCAGCGGTGGGTCACATTTTGCCCAAACCACCCTGCAGTTTTCAAAATATCCCAAACATCCCAAATTCGATACCTGAGCCATATTTTGGACCCAAATTCTGGCTCTCTGCACCTATTCGCAGTTTGAAATTCCTATTTTTTATACCAAAAATCTGCCAATTACTGAAAGAGGCTGTGGATCACATTTTGCCAACCCCCCCCCCCCCTGCAGTTTTCAAAATATCCCAAACATCCCAAATTCGATACCTGAGCCATATTTTAGACTCAAATTCTGGCTCTCTGCACCTATTCGCACTTTGAAATTCCGACTTTTTGTACCAAAAATCTGCCTATTACTGAAAGCGGCGGTGGATCACATTTTGCCCAAACCCCCCTGAAGTTTTCAAAATATCCCAAACATCCCAAATTCGATACCTGAGCCATATTTTGGACCCAAATTCTGGCTCTCTGCACCTATTCGCCGTTTGAAATTCCGACTTTTTATACCAAAAATCTGCCAATTACTGACAGCAGCGGTGGGTCACATTTTGCCCAAACCCCCCTGCAGTTTTCAAAATATCCCAAACATCCAAAATTCGATACCTGAGCCATATTTTGGACCCAAATTCTGGCTCTCTGCACCAATTCGCAGTTTGAAATTCCGATTTTTTATACCAAAAATATGCCAATTACTGAAAGCGGCGGTAAGTCACATTTTGCACAAACCCCCTTGCAGTTTTCAAAATATCCCAAACATCCAAAATTCGATACCTGAGCCATATTTTGGACCCAAATTCTGGCTCTCTTCACCTATTCGCCGTTTGAAATTCCGAATTTTATACCAAAAATCTGCCAATTACTGACAGCAGCGGTGGGTCACATTTTGCCCAAACCCCCCTGCAGTTTTCAAAATATCCCAAACATCCAAAATTCGATACCTGAGCCATATTTTGGACCCAAATTCTGGCTCTCTGCACCTATTCGCAGTTTGAAATTCCGATTTTTTATACCAAAAATATGCCAATTACTGAAAGCGGCGGTAAGTCACATTTTGCACAAACCCCCTTGCAGTTTTCAAAATATCCCAAACATCCCAAATTCGATTCCTGAGCCATATATTGGATCCAAATTCTGGCTCTCAGCACCTATTCGCCGTTTGAAATTCCGACTTTTTATACCAAAAATCTGCCAATTACTGAAAGCGGCGGTGGGTCACATTTTGCCCAAACCCCCCTGCAGTTTTCAAAATATCCCAAACATCCCAAATTCGATGCCTGAGCCATATTTTGGACTCAAATTCTGGCTCTCTGCAACTATTCGCAGTTTGAAAATCCTACTTTTTGTACCAAAAATATGTCAATTACTGAAAGCAGCGGTGGGTCACATTTTCCCCAAACCCCCCTGCAGTTTTCAAAATATCCCAAACATCCCAAATTCGATACCTGAGCCATATTTTGTACCCAAATTCTGGCTCTGTGCACCTGTTCGCAGATTGAAATTCCTACGTTTTATACCAAAAACTTGCCAATTACTGAGAGCGGCGGTGGGTCACATTTTGCCCAAACCCCCCTGCAGTTTTCAAAAATATCCCAAACATCGCAAATTCGATACCTGAGCCATATTTTGGACCCAAATTCTGGCTCTCTGCACCTATTCGCAGAATGAAATTCCGACGTTTTATACCAAAAACCTGTAAATTGCTGAGAGCGGCGGTGGGTCACATTTTGCCCAAACCCCCCTGCAGTTTTCAAAATATCCCAAACATCCAAAATTCGATACCTGATTCATATTTTGGACCTAAATTCTGGATCTCTGCACCTATTCGCCGTTTGAAATTCCGACTTTTTATACCAAAAATCTGCCAATTACTGAAAGCAGCCGTGGGTCACATTTTGCCCAAAACCCCCTGCAGTTTTCAAAATATCCCAAAGATAAAAAATTCAATACCTAAGCCATATTTTGGACCCAAATTCTGGCTCTCTGCACCTATTTGCAGTTTGAAATTCCGACTTTTTGTATCAAAAATCTGCCTATTACTGAAAACGGCGGTGGATCATATTTTGCCCAAACCCCCCGTGCAGTTTTAAAATATCCCAAACATCCCAAATTCGATACCTGAGCCATATTTTGGACCCAAATTCTGGCTCTCTGCACCTATTCGCAGATTGAAATTCCGACTTTTTATACCAAAAAGCTGCCAATTACTGAAAGCGGCGGTAGGTCACATTTTGCACAAACCCCCCGTGTAGTTTTCAAAATATCCCAAACATCCCAAATTCGATTCCTGAGCCATATATTGGATCCAAATTCTGGCTCTCAGCACCTATTCGCCGTTTGAAATTCCGACTTTTTATACCAAAAATCTGCCAATTACTGAAAGCGGCGGTGGGTCACATTTTGCCCAAACCCCCCTGCAGTTTTCAAAATATCCCAAACATCCCAAATTCGATGCCTGAGCCATATTTTGGACCCAAATTCTGGCTCTCTGCAACTATTCGCAGTTTGAAAATCCTACTTTTTGTACCAAAAATATGTCAATTACTGAAAGCAGCGGTGGGTCACATTTTGCCCAAACCCCCCTGCAGTTTTCAAAATATTCCAAACATCCCAAATTCGATACCTGAGCCATATTTTGTATCCAAATTCTGGCTCTGTGCACCTGTTCGCAGATTGAAATTCCGACGTTTTATACCAAAAATATGCCAATTACTGAAAGCGGCGGTAAGTCACATTTTGCACAAACCCCCTTGCAGTTTTCAAAATATCCCAAACATCCCAAATTCGATTCCTGAGCCATATATTGGATCCAAATTCTGGCTCTCAGCACCTATTCGCCGTTTGAAATTCCGACTTTTTATACCAAAAATCTGCCAATTACTGAAAGCGGCGGTGGGTCACATTTTGCCCAAACCCCCCTGCAGTTTTCAAAATATCGCAAACATCCCAAATTCGATGCCTGAGCCATATTTTGGACCCAAATTCTGGCTCTCTGCAACTATTCGCAGTTTGAAAATCCTACTTTTTGTACCAAAAATATGTCAATTACTGAAAGCAGCGGTGGGTCACATTTTGCCCAAACCCCCCTGCAGTTTTCAAAATATTCCAAACATCCCAAATTCGATACCTGAGCCATATTTTGTATCCAAATTCTGGCTCTGTGCACCTGTTCGCAGATTGAAATTCCGACGTTTTATACCAAAAACCTGCCAATTACTGAGAGCGGCGGTGGGTCACATTTTGCCCAAACCCCCCTGCAGTTTTCAAAAATATCCTAAACATCGCAAATTCGATACCTGAGCCATATTTTGGACCCAAATTCTGGCTCTCTGCACCTATTCGCAGATTGAAATTCCGACGTTTTATACCAAAAACCTGTAAATTGCTGAGAGCGGCGGTGGGTCACATTTTGCCCAAACCACCCTGCAGTTTTCAAAATATCCCAAACATCCCAAATTCGATACCTGAGCCATATTTTGGACCCAAATTCTGGCTCTCTGCACCTATTCGCAGTTTGAAATTCCTATTTTTTATACCAAAAATCTGCCAATTACTGAAAGAGGCTGTGGATCACATTTTGCCAAAACCACCCTGCAGTTTTCAAAATATCCCAAACATCCCAAATTCGATACCTGAGCCATATTTTGGACTCAAATTCTGGCTCTCTGCACCTATTCGCAGTTTGAAATTCCGACTTTTTGTACCAAAAACTGCCTATTACTGAAAGCGGCGGTGGATCACATTTTGCCCAAACCCCCCTGCAGTTTTCAAAATATCCCAAACATCCCAAATTCGATACCTGAGCCATATTTTGGACCCAAATTCTGGCTCTCTGCACCTATTCGCAGTTTGAAATTCCGACTTTTTGTACCAAAAATCTGCCTATTACTGAAAGCGGCGGTGGATCACATTTTGCCCAAACCCCCCTGCAGTTTTCAAAATATCCCAAACATCCCAAATTCGATACCTGAGCCATATTTTGGACCCAAATTCTGGCTCTCTGCACCTATTCGCAGTTTGAAATTCCGACTTTTTGTACCAAAAACTGCCTATTACTGAAAGCGGCGGTGGATCACATTTTGCCCAAACCCCCCTGCAGTTTTCAAAATATCCCAAACATCCCAAATTCGATACCTGAGCCATATTTTGGACCCAAATTCTGGCTCTCTGCACCTATTCGCCGTTTGAAATTCCGACTTTTTATACCAAAAATCTGCCAATTACTGACAGCAGCGGTGGGTCACATTTTGCCCAAACCCCCCTGCAGTTTTCAAAATATCCCAAACATCCCAAATTCGATGCCTGAGCCATATTTTGGACCCAAATTCTGGCTCTCTGCAACTATTCGCAGTTTGAAAATCCTACTTTTTGTACCAAAAATATGTCAATTACTGAAAGCAGCGGTGGGTCACATTTTGCCCAAACCCCCCTGCAGTTTTCAAAATATTCCAAACATCCCAAATTCGATACCTGAGCCATATTTTGTATCCAAATTCTGGCTCTGTGCACCTGTTCGCAGATTGAAATTCCGACGTTTTATACCAAAAATATGCCAATTACTGAAAGCGGCGGTAAGTCACATTTTGCACAAACCCCCTTGCAGTTTTCAAAATATCCCAAACATCCCAAATTCGATTCCTGAGCCATATATTGGATCCAAATTCTGGCTCTCAGCACCTATTCGCCGTTTGAAATTCCGACTTTTTATACCAAAAATCTGCCAATTACTGAAAGCGGCGGTGGGTCACATTTTGCCCAAACCCCCCTGCAGTTTTCAAAATATCGCAAACATCCCAAATTCGATGCCTGAGCCATATTTTGGACCCAAATTCTGGCTCTCTGCAACTATTCGCAGTTTGAAAATCCTACTTTTTGTACCAAAAATATGTCAATTACTGAAAGCAGCGGTGGGTCACATTTTGCCCAAACCCCCCTGCAGTTTTCAAAATATTCCAAACATCCCAAATTCGATACCTGAGCCATATTTTGTATCCAAATTCTGGCTCTGTGCACCTGTTCGCAGATTGAAATTCCGACGTTTTATACCAAAAACCTGCCAATTACTGAGAGCGGCGGTGGGTCACATTTTGCCCAAACCCCCCTGCAGTTTTCAAAAATATCCTAAACATCGCAAATTCGATACCTGAGCCATATTTTGGACCCAAATTCTGGCTCTCTGCACCTATTCGCAGATTGAAATTCCGACGTTTTATACCAAAAACCTGTAAATTGCTGAGAGCGGCGGTGGGTCACATTTTGCCCAAACCACCCTGCAGTTTTCAAAATATCCCAAACATCCCAAATTCGATACCTGAGCCATATTTTGGACCCAAATTCTGGCTCTCTGCACCTATTCGCAGTTTGAAATTCCTATTTTTTATACCAAAAATCTGCCAATTACTGAAAGAGGCTGTGGATCACATTTTGCCAAAACCACCCTGCAGTTTTCAAAATATCCCAAACATCCCAAATTCGATACCTGAGCCATATTTTGGACTCAAATTCTGGCTCTCTGCACCTATTCGCAGTTTGAAATTCCGACTTTTTGTACCAAAAACTGCCTATTACTGAAAGCGGCGGTGGATCACATTTTGCCCAAACCCCCCTGCAGTTTTCAAAATATCCCAAACATCCCAAATTCGATACCTGAGCCATATTTTGGACCCAAATTCTGGCTCTCTGCACCTATTCGCAGTTTGAAATTCCGACTTTTTGTACCAAAAATCTGCCTATTACTGAAAGCGGCGGTGGATCACATTTTGCCCAAACCCCCCCTGCAGTTTTCAAAATATCCCAAACATCCCAAATTCGATACCTGAGCCATATTTTGGACCCAAATTCTGGCTCTCTGCACCTATTCGCAGTTTGAAATTCCGACTTTTTGTACCAAAAACTGCCTATTACTGAAAGCGGCGGTGGATCACATTTTGCCCAAACCCCCCTGCAGTTTTCAAAATATCCCAAACATCCCAAATTCGATACCTGAGCCATATTTTGGACCCAAATTCTGGCTCTCTGCACCTATTCGCAGTTTGAAATTCCGACTTTTTGTACCAAAAATCTGCCTATTACTGAAAGCGGCGGTGGATCACATTTTGCCCAAACCCCCCTGCAGTTTTCAAAATATCCCAAACATCCCAAATTCGATACCTGAGCCATATTTTGGACCCAAATTCTGGCTCTCTGCACCTATTCGCAGTTTGAAATTCCGATTTTTTATACCAAAAATATGCCAATTATTGAAAGCGGCGGTAGGTCACATTTTGCACAAACCCCCCGTGCAGTTTTCAAAATATCCCAAACATCCCAAATTCGATTCCTGAGCCATATATTGGATCCAAATTCTGGCTCTCAGCACCTATTCGCCGTTTGAAATTCCGACTTTTTATACCAAAAATCTGCCAATTACTGAAAGCGGCGGTGGGTCACATTTTGCCCAAACCCCCCTGCAGTTTTCAAAATATCCCAAACATCCCAAATTCGATGCCTGAGCCATATTTTGGACCCAAATTCTGGCTCTCTGCAACTATTCGCAGTTTGAAAATCCTACTTTTTGTACCAAAAATATGTCAATTACTGAAAGCAGTGGTGGGTCACATTTTGCCCAAACCCCCCTGCAGTTTTCAAAATATTCTAAACATTCCAAATTCGATACCTGAGTCATATTTTGTATCCAAATTCTGGCTCTGTGCACCTGTTCGCAGATTGAAATTCCGACGTTTTATACCAAAAATATGCCAATTACTGAAAGCGGCGGTAAGTCACATTTTGCACAAACCCCCTTGCAGTTTTCAAAATATCCCAAACATCCCAAATTCGATTCCTGAGCCATATATTGGATCCAAATTCTGGCTCTCAGCACCTATTCGCCGTTTGAAATTCCGACTTTTTATACCAAAAATCTGCCAATTACTGAAAGCGGCGGTGGGTCACATTTTGCCCAAACCCCCCTGCAGTTTTCAAAATATCCCAAACATCCCAAATTCGATGCCTGAGCCATATTTTGGACCCAAATTCTGGCTCTCTGCAACTATTCGCAGTTTGAAAATCCTACTTTTTGTACCAAAAATATGTCAGTTACTGAAAGCAGCGGTGGGTCACATTTTGCCCAAACACCCCTGCAGTTTTCAAAATATTCCAAACATCCAAAATTCGATACCTGAGCCATATTTTGTATCCAAATTCTGGCTCTGTGCACCTGTTCGCAGATTGAAATTCCGACGTTTTATACCAAAAACCTGCCAATTACTGAGAGCGGCGGTGGGTCACATTTTGCCCAAACCCCCCTGCAGTTTTCAAAAATATCCCAAACATCGCAAATTCGATACCTGAGCCATATTTTGGACCCAAATTCTGGCTCTCTGCACCTATTCGCAGATAGAAATTCCGACGTTTTATACCAAAAACCTGTAAATTGCTGAGAGCGGCGGTGGGTCACATTTTGCCCAAACCACCCTGCAGTTTTCAAAATATCCCATACATCCCAAATTCGATACCTGAGCCATATTTTGGACCCAAATTCTGGCTCTCTGCACCTATTCGCAGTTTGAAATTCCTATTTTTTATACCAAAAATCTGCCAATTACTGAAAGAGGCTGTGGATCACAGTTTGCCAAACCCCCCCCCCTCTGCAGTTTTCAAAATATCCCAAACATCCCAAATTCGATACCTGAGCCATATTTTGGACTCAAATTCTGGCTCTCTGCACCTATTCGCAGTTTGAAATTCCGACTTTTTGTACCAAAAATCTGCCTATTACTGAAAGCGGCGGTGGATCACATTTTGCCCAAACCCCCCTGCAGTTTTCAAAATATCCCAAACATCCCAAATTCGATACCTGAGCCATATTTTGGACCCAAATTCTGGCTCTCTGCACCTATTCGCAGTTTGAACATCCTACTTTTTGTACCAAAAATATGTCAATTACTGAAAGCAGCGGTGGGTCACATTTTGCCCAAACCCCCCTGCAGTTTTCAAAATATCCCAAACATCCCAAATTCGATACCTGAGCCATATTTTGTACCCAAATTCTGGCTCTGTGCACCTGTTCGCAGATTGAAATTCCGACGTTTTATACCAAAAACCTGCCAATTACTGAGAGCGGCGGTGGGTCACATTTTGCCCAAACCCCCCTGCAGTTTTAAAAAATATCCCAAACATCGCAAATTCGATACCTGAGCCATATTTTGGACCCAAATTCTGGCTCTCTGCACCTATTCGCAGATTGAAATTCCGACGTTTTATACCAGAAACCTGTAAATTGCTGAGAGCGGCGGTGGGTCACATTTTGCCCAAACCACCCTGCAGTTTTCAAAATATTCTAAACATTCCAAATTCGATACCTGAGCCATATTTTGTATCCAAATTCTGGCTCTGTGCACCTGTTCGCAGATTGAAATTCCGACGTTTTATACCAAAAATATGCCAATTACTGAAAGAGGCGGTAAGTCACATTTTGCACAAACCCCCTTGCAGTTTTCAAAATATCCCAAACATCCCAAATTCGATTCCTGAGCCATATATTGGATCCAAATTCTGGCTCTCAGCACCTATTCGCCGTTTGAAATTCCGACTTTTTATACCAAAAATCTGCCAATTACTGAAAGCGGCGGTGGGTCACATTTTGCCCAAACCCCCCTGCAGTTTTCAAAATATCCCAAACATCCCAAATTCGATGCCTGAGCCATATTTTGGACCCAAATTCTGGCTCTCTGCAACTATTCGCAGTTTGAAAATCCTACTTTTTGTACCAAAAATATGTCAGTTACTGAAAGCAGCGGTGGGTCACATTTTGCCCAAACACCCCTGCAGTTTTCAAAATATTCCAAACATCCAAAATTCGATACCTGAGCCATATTTTGTATCCAAATTCTGGCTCTGTGCACCTGTTCGCAGATTGAAATTCCGACGTTTTATACCAAAAACCTGCCAATTACTGAGAGCGGCGGTGGGTCACATTTTGCCCAAACCCCCCTGCAGTTTTCAAAAATATCCCAAACATCGCAAATTCGATACCTGAGCCATATTTTGGACCCAAATTCTGGCTCTCTGCACCTATTCGCAGATAGAAATTCCGACGTTTTATACCAAAAACCTGTAAATTGCTGAGAGCGGCGGTGGGTCACATTTTGCCCAAACCACCCTGCAGTTTTCAAAATATCCCAAACATCCCAAATTCGATACCTGAGCCATATTTTGGACCCAAATTCTGGCTCTCTGCACCTATTCGCAGTTTGAAATTCCTATTTTTTATACCAAAAATCTGCCAATTACTGAAAGAGGCTGTGGATCACATTTTGCCAAACCCCCCCCCCACCTGCAGTTTTCAAAATATCCCAAACATCCCAAATTCGATACCTGAGCCATATTTTGGACTCAAATTCTGGCTCTCTGCACCTATTCGCAGTTTGAAATTCCGACTTTTTGTACCAAAAATCTGCCTATTACTGAAAGCGGCGGTGGATCATATTTTGCCCAAACCCCCCTGCAGTTTTCAAAATATCCCAAACATCCCAAATTCGATACCTGAGCCATATTTTGGACCCAAATTCTGGCTCTCTGCACCTATTCGCAGTTTGAAATTCCGACTTTTTGTACCAAAAATCTGCCTATTACTGAAAGCGGCGGTGGATCACATTTTGCCCAAACCCCCCTGCAGTTTTCAAAATATCCCAAACATCCCAAATTCGATACCTGAGCCATATTTTGGACCCAAATTCTGGCTCTCTGCACCTATTCGCAGTTTGAAATTCCGATTTTTTATACCAAAAATATGCCAATTACTGAAAGCGGCGGTAAGTCACATTTTGCACAAACCCCCTTGCAGTTTTCAAAATATCCCAAACATCCCAAATTCGATACCTGAGCCATATTTTGGACCCAAATTCTGGCTCTCTTCACCTATTCGCAGTTTGAAATTCTGAATTTTTATACCAAAAATCTGCCAATTACTGAAAGCAGCGGAGGGTCACATTTTGCCCAAACCCCCCTGCAGTTTTCAAAATATCCCAAACATCCAAAATTCGATACCTGATTCATATTTTGGACCTAAATTCTGGATCTCTGCACCTATTCGCCGTTTGAAATTCCGACTTTTTATACCAAAAATCTGCCAATTACTGAAAGCAGCCGTGGGTCACATTTTGCCCAAAACCCCCTGCAGTTTTCAAAATATCCCAAAGATAAAAAATTCAATACCTGAGCCATATTTTGGACCCAAATTCTGGCTCTCTGCAACTATTCGCAGTTTGAACATCCTACTTTTTGTACCAAAAATATGTCAATTACTGAAAGCAGCGGTGGGTCACATTTTGCCCAAACCCCCCTGCAGTTTTCAAAATATCCCAAACATCCCAAATTCGATACCTGAGCCATATTTTGTACCCAAATTCTGGCTCTGTGCACCTGTTCGCAGATTGAAATTCCGACGTTTTATACCAAAAACCTGCCAATTACTGAGAGGGGCGGTGGGTCACATTTTGCCCAAACCCCCCTGCAGTTTTAAAAAATATCCCAAACATCGCAAATTCGATACCTGAGCCATATTTTGGACCCAAATTCTGGCTCTCTGCACCTATTCGCAGATTGAAATTCCGACGTTTTATACCAGAAACCTGTAAATTGCTGAGAGCGGCGGTGGGTCACATTTTGCCCAAACCACCCTGCAGTTTTCAAAATATCCCAAACATCCCAAATTCGATACCTGAGCCATATTTTGGACCCAAATTCTGGCTCTCTGCACCTATTCGCAGTTTGAAATTCCTATTTTTTATACCAAAAATCTGCCAATTACTGAAAGAGGCTGTGGATCACATTTTGCCAACCCCCCCCCCCCCTGCAGTTTTCAAAATATCCCAAACATCCCAAATTCGATACCTGAGCCATATTTTGGACTCAAATTCTGGCTCTCTGCACCTATTCGCAACTTGAAATTCCGACTTTTTGTACCAAAAATCTGCCTATTACTGAAAGCGGCGGTGGATCACATTTTGCCCAAACCCCCCTGCAGTTTTCAAAATATCCCAAACATCCCAAATTCGATACCTGAGCCATATTTTGTACCCAAATTCTGGCTCTTTGCACCTATTCACAGATTGAAATTCCGACTTTTTATACCAAAAAGCTGCCAATTACTGAAAGCGAGGGTAGGTCACATTTTGCCCAAACCCCCCTTCAGTTTTCAATATATCCCAAACATCCCAAATTCGATACCTGAGCCATATTTTGGACCCAAATTCTGGCTCTTTGCACCTATTCGCCGTTTGAAATTCCGACTTTTTATACCAAAAATCTGCCAATTACTGACAGCAGCGGTGGGTCACATTTTGCCCAAACCCCCCTGCAGTTTTCAAAATATCCCAAACATCCAAAATTCGATACCTGAGCCATATTTTGGACCCAAATTCTGGCTCTCTGCACCTATTCGCAGTTTGAAATTCCGATTTTTTATACCAAAAATATGCCAATTACTGAAAGCGGCGGTAAGTCACATTTTGAACAAACCCCCCTGCAGTTTTCAAAATATCCCAAACATCCAAAATTCGATACCTGAGCCATATTTTGGACTCAAATTCTGGCTCTCTGCACCTATTCGCAACTTGAAATTCCGACTTTTTGTACCAAAAATCTGCCTATTACTGAAAGCGGCGGTGGATCACATTTTGCCCAAACCCCCCTGCAGTTTTCAAAATATCCCAAACATCCCAAATTCGATACCTGAGCCATATTTTGTACCCAAATTCTGGCTCTTTGCACCTCTTCACAGATTGAAATTCCGACTTTTTATACCAAAAAGCTGCCAATTACTGAAAGCGAGGGTAGGTCACATTTTGCCCAAACCCCCCTTCAGTTTTCAATATATCCCAAACATCCCAAATTCGATACCTGAGCCATATTTTGGACCCAAATTCTGGCTCTTTGCACCTATTCGCCGTTTGAAATTCCGACTTTTTATACCAAAAATCTGCCAATTACTGAGAGCAGAGGAGGGTCACATTTTGCCCAAACCCCCCTGCAGTTTTCAAAATATCCCAAACATCCAAAATTCGATACCTGATTCATATTTTGGACCTAAATTCTGGATCTCTGCACCTATTCGCCGTTTGAAATTCCGACTTTTTATACCAAAAATCTGCCAATTACTGAAAGCAGCCGTGGGTCACATTTTGCCCAAAACCCCCTGCAGTTTTCAAAATATCCCAAAGATAAAAAATTCAATACCTGAGCCATATTTTGGACCCAAATTCTGGCTCTCTGCAACTATTCGCAGTTTGAAATTCCGACTTTTTATACTAAAAATATGCCAATTACTGAAAGCAGCGGTGGGTCACATTTTGCCCGAACCCCCCCGCAGTTTTCAAAATATCCCAAACATACCAAATTCGTTACCTGTGCCATATTTTGGACCCAAATTCTGGCTCTCTGCACCTATTCGCAGATTGAAATTCCAACTTTTTATACCAAAAAGCTGCCAATTACTGAAAGCGGCGGTAGTCACATTTTGCCCAAACCCCCTTGCAGTTTTCAAAATATCCCAAACATCCCAAATTCGATACCTGAGCCATATTTTGGACCCAAATTCTGGCTCTCTGCACCTATTCGCAGATTGAAATTCCGACATTTTATAAAAAAAATATGCCAATTACTGAAAGCGGCGGTGGGTCACATTTTGCCCAAAACACCCTGCAGTTTTTTAAATATTTCAAACATCCCAAATTCGTTACCAGCGCCATATTTTAGACCTAAATTCTGGCTCTCTGCACCTATTCGTTGTTTTAAATTCCTACTTTTTATGCCAAAAAGCTGCCAATTACTGAAAGCGGCGGTAGGTCACATTTTGCCCAAACCCCCTTGCAGTTTTCAAAATATCCCAAACATCCCAAATTCGATACCTGAGCCATATTTTGGACTTAAATTCTGGCTCTCTTCACCTATTCGTAGTTTGAAATTCCGACTTTTTATACCAAAAATCTGCCAATTACTGAAAGCAGCGGTGGGTCACATTTTGCCCAAACCCCCCCGCAGTTTTCAAAATATTCCAAACATCCAAAATTCGATACCTGATGCATATTTTGGACCCAAACTCTGGATCTCTGCACCTATTCGCCGTTTGAAATTCCGACTTTTTATACAAAAAATCTGCCAATTACTGAAAGCGGCGGTGGGTCACATTTTGCCCAAAACCCCCTGTAGTTTTCAAAATATCCCAAAGATCAAAAATTCGATACCTGAGCCATATTTTGTACCCTAATTCTGGCTCTCTGCACCTATTCGCAGTTTGAAATTCCGAGTTTTTGTACCAAAAATCTGCCTATTACTGAAAGTGGCGGTGGATCACATTTTGCCCAAACCACCCTGCAGTTTTCAAAATATCCCAAACATCCCAAATTCGATGCCTGAGCCATATTTTGGACCCAAATTCTGGCTCTCTGCACCTATTCGCAGTTTGAAATTCCGACTTTTTATACTAAAAATATGCCAATTACTGAAAGCAGCGGTGGGTCACATTTTGCCCAAACCCCCCTGCAGTTTTCAAAATATCCCAAACATCCGAAATTCGATACCTGAGCCATATTTTGGACCCAAATTCTGGCTCTCTGCACCTATTCGCAGTTTGAAATTCCGACTTTATATACCAAAAATCTGCTAATTACTGAAAGCGGCGCTGGATCACATTTTGCCCAAACCCACCCTGCAGTTTTCAAAATATCCCAAACATACCAAATTCGTTACCTGTGCCATATTTTGGACCACAATTCTGGCTCTCTGCACCTATTCGCAGTTTGAAATTACGACTTTTTATACCAAAAATATGCCAATTACTGAATGCAGCGGAGGGTCACATTTTGCCCAAACCCCCTTGCAGTCTTCAAAATATCCCAAACATCCCACATTCGATACCAGATCCCTATTTTGGACCCAAATTCTGGCTTTCTGCACCTATTCGCAGATTGAAATTCCGACGTTTTATACCAAAAACCTGCCAATTACTGAAAGCGGCGGTGGGTCACATTTTGCCCAAACCCCTCTGCAGTTTTCAAAATATCACAAACATCCCAAATTCGATACCTGAGCCATATTTTGGACCAAAATTCTGGCTCTCTGCACCTATTCGCAGATTGAAATTCCGACGTTTTATACCAAAAACCTGCCAATTTCTGAGAGCGGCGGTGGGTCACATTTTGCCCAAACCACCTTGCAGTTTTCAAAATATCCCAAACATCCCAAATTCGATACCTGAGCCATATTTTAGACCAAAATTCTGGCTCTCTGCAGTTATTCGCCGTTTGAAATTCCGACTTTTTATACCAAAAATCTGCCAATTACTGAAAGCGGCGGTGAGTCACATTTTGCCCAAACCCCCCTGCAGTTTTCAAAATATCCCAAAGATCCAAAATTCGATACCTGAGCCATATTTTGGACCCAAATTCTGGCTCTCTGCACCTATTCGCAGTTTGAAATTCCTACTTTTTATACCAAAAATCTGCCAATTACTGAAAGAGGCTGTGGATAACATTTTGCCCAAACCCCCCCATGCAGTTTTCAAAATATCCCAAACATCCCAAATTCGATACCTGAGCCATATTTTGGACCCAAATTCTGGCTCTCTACACCTATTCGCAGTTTGAAATTCCGACTTTTTGTACCAAAAATCTGCCTATTACTGAAAGCGGCGGTGGATCACATTTTGCCCAAACCCCCCGTGCAGTTTTCAAAATATCCCAAACATCCCAAATTCGATACCTGAGCCATATTTTGGACCCAAATTCTGGCTCATTGCACCTATTCGCAGATTGAAATTCCGACTTTTTATACCAAAAAGTTGCCAATTACTAAAAGCGAGGGTAGGTCACATTTTGCCCAAACCCCCTTCAGTTTTGAAAATATCCCAAACATCCCAAATTCGATACCTGAGACATATTTTGGACCCAAATTCTGGCTCTCTGCACCTATTCGCCGTTTGAAATTCCGACTTTTTATACAAAAAATCTGCCAATTACTGAAAGCGGTGGTGGGTCACATTTTGCCCAAAACCCCCTGTAGTTTTCAAAATATCCCAAAGATCAAAAATTCGATACCTGAGCCATATTTTGTACCCTAATTCTGGCTCTCTGCACCTATTCGCAGTTTGAAATTCCGAGTTTTTGTACCAAAAATCTGCCTATTACTGAAATTGGCGGTGGATCACATTTTGCCCAAACCACCCTGCAGTTTTCAAAATATCCCAAACATCCCAAATTCGATGCCTGAGCAATATTTTGGACCCAAATTCTGGCTCTCTGCACCTATTCGCAGTTTGAAATTCCGACTTTTTATACTAAAAATATGCCAATTACTGAAAGCAGCGGTGGGTCACATTTTGCCCAAACCCCCCTGCAGTTTTCAAAATATCCCAAACATCCGAAATTCGATACCTGAGCCATATTTTGGACCCAAATTCTGGCTCTCTGCACCTATTCGCAGTTTGAAATTCCGACTTTATATACCAAAAATCTGCTAATTACTGAAAGCGGCGCTGGATCACATTTTGCCCAAACCCACCCTGCAGTTTTCAAAATATCCCAAACATACCAAATTCGTTACCTGTGCCATATTTTGGACCACAATTCTGGCTCTCTGCACCTATTCGCAGTTTGAAATTACGACTTTTTATACCAAAAATATGCCAATTACTGAATGCAGCGGAGGGTCACATTTTGCCCAAACCCCCTTGCAGTCTTCAAAATATCCCAAACATCCCACATTCGATACCAGATCCCTATTTTGGACCCAAATTCTGGCTTTCTGCACCTATTCGCAGATTGAAATTCCGACGTTTTATACCAAAAACCTGCCAATTACTGAAAGCGGCGGTGGGTCACATTTTGCCCAAACCCCTCTGCAGTTTTCAAAATATCACAAACATCCCAAATTCGATACCTGAGCCATATTTTGGACCAAAATTCTGGCTCTCTCCACCTATTCGCAGATTGAAATTCCGACGTTTTATACCAAAAACCTGCCAATTTCTGAGAGCGGCGGTGGGTCACATTTTGCCCAAACCACCCTGCAGTTTTCAAAATATCCCAAACATCCCAAATTCGATACCTGAGCCATATTTTAGACCAAAATTCTGGCTCTCTGCAGTTATTCGCCGTTTGAAATTCCGACTTTTTATACCAAAAATCTGCCAATTACTGAAAGCGGCGGTGAGTCACATTTTGCCCAAACCCCCCTGCAGTTTTCAAAATATCCCAAAGATCCAAAATTCGATACCTGAGCCATATTTTGGACCCAAATTCTGGCTCTCTGCACCTATTCGCAGTTTGAAATTCCTACTTTTTATACCAAAAATCTGCCTATTACTGAAAGAGGCTGTGGATAACATTTTGCCCAAACCCCCCCATGCAGTTTTCAAAATATCCCAAACATCCCAAATTCGATACCTGAGCCATATTTTGGACCCAAATTCTGGCTCTCTGCACCTATTCGCAGTTTGAAATTCCGACTTTTTGTACCAAAAATCTGCCTATTACTGAAAGCGGCGGTGGATCACATTTTGCCCAAACCCCCCGTGCAGTTTTCAAAATATCCCAAACATCCCAAATTCGATACCTGAGCCATATTTTGGACCCAAATTCTGGCTCATTGCACCTATTCGCAGATTGAAATTCCGACTTTTTATACCAAAAAGTTGCCAATTACTAAAAGCGAGGGTAGGTCACATTTTGCCCAAACCCCCTTCAGTTTTGAAAATATCCCAAACATCCCAAATTCGATACCTGAGACATATTTTGGACCCAAATTCTGGCTCTCTGCACCTATTCGCCGTTTGAAATTCCGACTTTTTATACCAAAAATCTGTCAATTACTGAAAGCAGCGGTGGGTCACATTTTGCCCAAACCCCCCCGTGCAGTTTTCAAAATATCCCAAACATCCAAAATTCGATACCTGAGCCATATTTTGGACCCAAATTCTGGCTCTCTGCACCTATTCGCAGTTTGAAATTCCAACTTTTTATACCACAAATATGCCAATTACTGAAAGCAGCGGTGGGTCACATTTTGCCCAAATCCCCCTGCAGTTTTCAAAATATCCCAAACATCCCAAATTTGATACCTGAGCCATATTTTGGACCCAAATACTGGCTCTCTGCACCTATTCGCCGTTTGAAACTGTTACTTTTTATACCAAAAAGCTGCCAATTACTGAAAGCGGCGGTAGGTCACATTTTGCCCAAACCCCCTTGCAGTTTTCAAAATATCCCAAACATCCCGAATTCGATACCTGAGCCATATTTTGGACCCAAATACTGGCTCTCTGCACCTATTCGCCGTTTGAAACTCCTACTTTTTATACCAAAAAGCTGCCAATTACTGAAAGCGGCGGTAGGTCACATTTTGCTCAAACCCCCTTGCAGTTTTCAAAATATCCCAAACATCCCAAATTCGATACCTGAGCCATATTTTGGACACAAATTCTGGCTCTCTTCACCTATTCGCAGTTTGAAATTCCGACTTTTTATACCAAAAATCTGCCAATTACTGAAAGCAGCGGTGGGTCACATTTTGCCCAAACCCCCCTGCAGTTTTCAAAATATCCCAAACATCCAAAATTCGATACCTGATGCATATTTTGGACTCAAATTCTGGCTGTCTGCACCTATTCGCCTTTTGAAATTCCGACTTTTTATACCAAAAACCTGCCAATTACTGAAAGCGGCGGTGGGTCACATTTTGCCCAAACCCCCCGGCAGTTTTCAAAATATCCCAAAGATCAAAAATTCGATACCTGAGCCATATTTTGTACCCAAATTCTGGCTCTCTGCACCTATTCGCAGTTTGAAATTCCTAGTTTTTGTACCAAAAATCTGCCTATTACTGAAAGCGGGGGTGGATCACATTTTGCCCAAACCACCCTGCAGTTTTCAAAATATCCCAAACATCCCAAATTCGATGCCTGAGCCATATTTTGGACACAAATTCTGGCTCTCTGCACCTATTCGCAGTTTGAAATTCCGACTTTTTATACTAAAAATATGTCAATTACTGAAAGCAGCGGTGGGTCACATTTTGCCCAAACCCCCCTGCAGTTTTCAAAATATTCCAAACATCCGAAATTCGATACCTGAGCCATATTTTGGACCCAAATTCTGGCTCTCTGCACCTATTCGCAGTTTGAAATTCCGATTTTATATACCAAAAATCTGCTAATTACTGAAAGCGGCGCTGGATCACATTTTGCCCAAACCCACCCTGCAGTTTTCAAAATATCCCAAACATACCAAATTCGTTACCTGTGCAATATTTTGGACCATAATTCTGGCTCTCTGCACCTATTCGCAGTTTGAAATTACGACTTTTTATACCAAAAATATGCCAATTACTGAATGCAGCGGAGGGTCACATTTTGCCCAAACCCCATTGCAGTCTTCAAAATATCCCAAACATCCCACATTCGATACCTGAGCCATATTTTGGACCCAAATTATGGCTCTCTGCACCTATTCGCAGATTGAAATTCCGACGTTTTATACCAAAAACCTGCCAATTACTAAGAGCGGCGGTGGGTCACATTTTGCCCAAACCCCTCTGCAGTTTTCAAAATATCCCAAACATCCCAAATTCGATACCTGAGCCATATTTTGGACCAAAATTCTGGCTCTCTGCACCTATTCGCAGATTGAAATTCCGACGTTTTATACCAAAAACCTGCCAATTTCTGAGAGCGGCGGTGGGTCACATTTTGCCCAAACCACCCTGCAGTTTTCAAAATATCCCAAACATCCCAAATTCGATACCTGAGCCATATTTTAGACCAAAATTCTGGCTCTCTGCACTTATTCGCCGTTTGAAATTCCGACTTTTTATACCAAAAATCTGCCAATTACTGAAAGCGGCGGTGAGTCACATTTTGCCCAAACCCCCCTGCAGTTTTCAAAATATCCCAAAGATCAAAAATTCGATACCTGAGCCATATTTTGGACCCAAATTCTGGCTCTCTGCACCTATTCGCAGTTTGAAATTCCTACATTTTATACCAAAAATCTGCCAATTACTGAAAGAGGCTGTGGACCACATTTTGCCAAAACCCCCCCATGCAGTTTTCAAAATATCCCAAACATCCCAAATTCGATACCTGAGCCATATTTTGGACCCAAATTCTGGCTCTCTGCACCTATTCGCAGTTTGAAATTCCGACTTTTTGTACCAAAAATCTGCCTATTACTGAAAGCGGCGGTGGATCACATTTTGCCCAAACCCCCCGTGCAGTTTCAAAATATCCCAAACATCCCAAATTCGATACCTGAGCCATATTTTGGACCCAAATTCTGGCTCATTGCACCTATTCGCAGATTGAAATTCCGAATTTTTATACCAAAAAGCTGCCAATTACTGAAAGCGAGGGTAGGTCTCATTTTGCCCAAACCCCCTTCAGTTTAGAAAATATCCCAAACATCCCAAATTCGATACCTGAGCCATATTTTGGACCCAAATTCTGGCTCTCTGCACCTATTCGCCGTTTGAAATTCCGACTATTTATACCAAAAATCTGTCAATTACTGAAAGCAGCGGTGGGTCACATTTTGCCCAAACCCCCCCGTGCAGTTTTCAAAATATCCCAAACATCCAAAATTCGATACCTGAGCCATATTTTGGACCCAAATTCTGGCTCTCTGCACCTATTCGCAGTTTGAAATTCCAACTTTTTATACCACAAATATGCCAATTACTGAAAGCAGCGGTGGGTCACATTTTGCCCAAATCCCCCTGCAGTTTTCAAAATATCCCAAACATCCCAAATTCGATACCTGAGCCATATTTTGGACCCAAATACTGGCTCTCTGCACCTATTCGCCGTTTGAAACTCCTACTTTTTATACCAAAAAGCTGCCAATTACTGAAAGCGGCGGTAGGTCACATTTTGCCCAAACCCCCTTGCAGTTTTCAAAATATCCCAAACATCCCAAATTCGATACCTGAGCCATATTTTGGACCCAAATACTGGCTCTCTGCACCTATTCGCCGTTTGAAACTCCTACTTTTTATACCAAAAAGCTGCCAATTACTGAAAGCAGCGGTAGGTCACATTTTGCCCAAACCCCCTTGCAGTTTTCAAAATATCCCAAACATCCCAAATTCGATACCTGAGCCATATTTTGGACCCAAATTCTGGCTCTCTTCACCTATTCGCAGTTTGAAATTCCGACTTTTTATACCAAAAATCTGCCAATTACTGAAAGCAGCGGTGGGTCACATTTTGCCCAAACCCCCCTGCAGTTTTCAAAATATCCCAAACATCCAAAATTCGATACCTGATGCATATTTTGGACTCAAATTCTGGAACTCTGCATCTATTCGCCTTTTGAAATTCCGAATTTTTATACCAAAAATCTGCCAATTACTGAAAGCGGCGGTGGGTCACATTTTGTCCAAAACCCCCTGCAGTTTTCAAAATAACCCAAAGATGAAAAATTCGATACCTGAGCCATATTTTGGACCCAAATTCTGGCTCTCTGCACCTATTCGCAGTTTGAAATTCCGACTTTTTGTTCCAAAAATCTGCCTATTACTGAAAACGGCGGTAGATCACATTTTACCCAAACCCCCCGTGCAGTTTTCAAAATATACCAAACATCCCAAATTCGATACCTAAGATATATTTTGGACCCAAATTCTGGCTCTCTGCACCTATTCGCAGATTGAAATTCCAAATTTTTATACCAAAAAGCTGCCAATTACTGAAAGCGGCGGTAGGTCACATTTTGCCCAAACCCCCTTGCAGTTTTCAAAATATCCCAAACATCCCAAATTCGATTCCTGAGCCATATATTAGACCCAAATTCTGGCTCTCTGCACCTATTCGCTGTTTGAAATTCCGACTTTTTATACCAAAAATCTGCCAATTACTGAAAGCAGCTGGGGTCACATTTTGCCCAAACCCCCCTGCAGTTTTCAAAATATCCCAAACATCCAAAATTCGATACCTGAACCATATTTTGGACCCAAATTCTGGCTCTCTGCACCTATTCGCCGTTTGAAATTCCGACTTTTTATATAAAAAATCTGCCAATTACTGAAAGCGGCGGTGGGTCACATTTTGCCCAAACCCCCCGGCAGTTTTCAAAATATCCCAAAGATCAAAAATTCGATACCTGAGCCATATTTTGTACCCAAATTCTGGCTCTCTGCACCTATTCGCAGTTTGAAATTCCTAGTTTTTGTACCAAAAATCTGCCTATTACTGAAAGGGGGGGTGGATCACATTTTGCCCAAACCACCCTGCAGTTTTCGAAATATCCCAAACATCCCAAATTCGATGCCTGAGCCATATTTTGGACACAAATTCTGGCTCTCTGCACCTATTCGCAGTTTGAAATTCCGACTTTTTATACTAAAAATATGTCAATTACTGAAAGCAGCGGTGGGTCACATTTTGCCCAAACCCCCCTGCAGTTTTCAAAATATTCCAAACATCCGAAATTCGATACCTGAGCCATATTTTGGACCCAAATTCTGGCTCTCTGCACCTATTCGCAGTTTGAAATTCCGATTTTATATACCAAAAATCTGCTAATTACTGAAAGCGGCGCTGGATCACATTTTGCCCAAACCCACCCTGCAGTTTTCAAAATATCCCAAACATACCAAATTCGTTACCTGTGCAATATTTTGGACCATAATTCTGGCTCTCTGCACCTATTCGCAGTTTGAAATTACGACTTTTTATACCAAAAATATGCCAATTACTGAATGCAGCGGAGGGTCACATTTTGCCCAAACCCCATTGCAGTCTTCAAAATATCCCAAACATCCCACATTCGATACCTGAGCCATATTTTGGACCCAAATTATGGCTCTCTGCACCTATTCGCAGATTGAAATTCCGACGTTTTATACCAAAAACCTGCCAATTACTAAGAGCGGCGGTGGGTCACATTTGCCCAAACCCCTCTGCAGTTTTCAAAATATCCCAAACATCCCAAATTCGATACCTGAGCCATATTTTGGACCAAAATTCTGGCTCTCTGCACCTATTCGCAGATTGAAATTCCGACGTTTTATACCAAAAACCTGCCAATTTCTGAGAGCGGCGGTGGGTCACATTTGCCCAAACCACCCTGCAGTTTTCAAAATATCCCAAACATCCCAAATTCGATACCTGAGCCATATTTTAGACCAAAATTCTGGCTCTCTGCACCTATTCGCCGTTTGAAATTCCGACTTTTTATACCAAAAATCTGCCAATTACTGAAAGCGGCGGTGAGTCACATTTTGCCCAAACCCCCCTGCAGTTTTCAAAATATCCCAAAGATCAAAAATTCGATACCTGAGCCATATTTTGGACCCAAATTCTGGCTCTCTGCACCTATTCGCAGTTTGAAATTCCTACTTTTTATACCAAAAATCTGCCAATTACTGAAAGAGGCTGTGGATCACATTTTGCCCAAACCCCCCCATGCAGTTTTCAAAATATCCCAAACATCCCAAATTCGATACCTGAGCCATATTTTGGACCCAAATTCTGGCTCTCTGCACCTATTCGCAGTTTGAAATTCCGACTTTTTGTACCAAAAATCTGCCTATTACTGAAAGCGGCGGTGGATCACATTTTGCCCAAACCCCCCGTGCAGTTTTCAAAATATCCCAAACATCCCAAATTCGATACCTGAGCCATATTTTGGACCCAAATTCTGGCTCATTGCACCTATTCGCAGATTGAAATTCCGAATTTTTATACCAAAAAGCTGCCAATTACTGAAAGCGAGGGTAGGTCTCATTTTGCCCAAACCCCCTTCAGTTTTGAAAATATCCCAAACATCCCAAATTCGATACCTGAGCCATATTTTGGACCCAAATTCTGGCTCTCTGCACCTATTCGCCGTTTTAAATTCCGACTATTTATACCAAAAATCTGTCAATTACTGAAAGCAGCGGTGGGTCACATTTTGCCCAAACCCCCCCGTGCAGTTTTCAAAATATCCCAAACATCCAAAATTCGATACCTGAGCCATATTTTGGACCCAAATTCTGGCTCTCTGCACCTATTCGCAGTTTGAAATTCCAACTTTTTATACCACAAATATGCCAATTACTGAAAGCAGCGGTGGGTCACATTTTGCCCAAATCCCCCTGCAGTTTTCAAAATATCCCAAACATCCCAAATTCGATACCTGAGCCATATTTTGGACCCAAATACTGGCTCTCTGCACCTATTCGCCGTTTGAAACTCCTACTTTTTATACCAAAAAGCTGCCAATTACTGAAAGCGGCGGTAGGTCACATTTTGCCCAAACCCCCTTGCAGTTTTCAAAATATCCCAAACATCCCAAATTCGATACCTGAGCCATATTTTGGACCCAAATACTGGCTCTCTGCACCTATTCGCCGTTTGAAACTCCTACTTTTTATACCAAAAAGCTGCCAATTACTGAAAGCAGCGGTAGGTCACATTTTGCCCAAACCCCCTTGCAGTTTTCAAAATATCCCAAACATCCCAAATTCGATACCTGAGCCATATTTTGGGCCCAAATTCTGGCTCTCTTCACCTATTCGCAGTTTGAAATTCCGACTTTTTATACCAAAAATCTGCCAATTACTGAAAGCAGCGGTGGGTCACATTTTACCCAAACCCCCCTGCAGTTTTCAAAATATCCCAAACATCCAAAATTCGATACCTGATGCATATTTTGGACTCAAATTCTGGAACTCTGCATCTATTCGCCTTTTGAAATTCCGAATTTTTATACCAAAAATCTGCCAATTACTGAAAGCGGCGGTGGGTCACATTTTGCCCAAAACCCCATGCAGTTTTCAAAATAACCCAAAGATGAAAAATTCGATACCTGAGCCATATTTTGGACCCAAATTCTGGCTCTCTGCACCTATTCGCAGTTTGAAATTCCGACTTTTTGTTCCAAAAATCTGCCTATTACTGAAAACGGCGGTAGATCACATTTTACCCAAACCCCCCGTGCAGTTTTCAAAATATACCAAACATCCCAAATTCGATACCTAAGATATATTTTGGACCCAAATTCTGGCTCTCTGCACCTATTCGCAGATTGAAATTCCAAATTTTTATACCAAAAAGCTGCCAATTACTGAAAGCGGCGGTAGGTCACATTTTGCCCAAACCCCCTTGCAGTTTTCAAAATATCCCAAACATCCCAAATTCGATTCCTGAGCCATATATTTTACCCAAATTCTGGCTCTCTGCACCTATTCGCTGTTTGAAATTCCGACTTTTTATACCAAAAATCTGCCAATTACTGAAAGCAGCTGGGGGTCACATTTTGCCCAAACCCCCCTGCAGTTTTCAAAATATCCCAAACATCCAAAATTCGATACCTGAGCCATATTTTGGACCCAAATTCTGGCTCTCTGCACCTATTCGCCGTTTGAAATTCCGACTTTTTATATAAAAAATCTGCCAATTACTGAAAGCGGCGGTGGGTCACATTTTGCCCAAAACCCCCTGCAATTTTCAAAATATCCCAAACATCCCAAATTTGACGCCTGTGCCATATTTTGGACTCAAATTCTGGCTCTCTGCAACTGTTCGCAGTTTGAAATTCCGACTTTGCATACTAAAAATATGCCAATTACTGAAAGCAGCGATGGGTCACATTTTGCCCAAACCCCCCTGCAGTTTTCAAAATATCCCAAACATCCCAAATTCAATACCTGTGCCATATTTTGGACCCAAATTCTGGCTCTCTGCCCCTATTCGCAGTTTGAAATACCGACTTTTTATACCAAAATCTACCAATTACTGAAAGCAGCGGTGGGTCACATTTTGCCCAAACCCCCCTGCAGTTTTCAAAATATCCCAAACATCCAAAATTCGATACCTGATGCATATTTTGGTCCCAAATTCTGGCTCTCTGCATCTATTAGCAGTTTGAAATTCCGACTTTTTTTACCAAAAATATGCCAATTGCTGAGAGCAGCGGTGGGTCACATTTTGCCCAAACCCCCCTGCAGTTTTCAAAATATCCCAAACATCCCAAATTCAATACCTGAGCCATATTTTGGAACCAAATTCTGGCTCTCTGCACCAATTCGCAGTTTGAAATTCCGACATTTTTTAGCAAAAATAAGCCAATTACTGAAAGCGGCAGTGGGTCACATTTTGCCCAAACCCCCGTGCAATTTTCAAAATATCCCAAACATCCCAAATTCAATACCTGTGCCATATTTTGGACCCAAATTCTGGCTCTCTGCCCATATTCGCAGTTTGAAATACCGACTTTTATACCAAAATCTGCCAATTACTGAAAGCAGCGGTGGGTCACATTTTGCCCAAACCCCCCCTGCAGTTTTCAAAATATCCCAAACATACCAAATTCGTTACCTGTGCCATATTTTGGACCCAAATTCTGGCTCTCTGCACCTATTCGCAGATTGAAATTCCGACTTTTTATACCAAAAAGCTGCCAATTACTGAAAGCGGCGGTAGGTCACATTTTGCCCAAACCCCTTGCAGTTTTCAAAATAACCCAAACATCCCAAATTCGATACCTGAGATATATTTTGGACCCAAATTCTAGCTCTCTGCACCTATTCGCAGTTTGAAATTCCGACATTTTATACCAAAAATATGCCAATTACTGAAAGCGGCGGTGGGTCACATTTTGCATAAACCCCCCTGCAGAAATCAAAATATCCCAAATTCGATACCTGAGCCATATTTTGGACCCAAATTCTGGCTCTCTGCACCTATTCGCAGTTTGAAATTCCGACTTTTTATACCAAAATCTGCCAATTACTGAAAGCAGCGGTGGGTCACATTTTGCCCAAACCCCCCTGCAATTTTCAAAATATCCCAAACATACCAAATTCGTTACCTGTGCCATATTTTGGACCCAAATCCTGGCTCTCTGCACCTATTCGCAGATTGAAATTCCGATTTTTATACCAAAAAGCTGCCAATTACTGAAAGCGGCGGTAGGTCACATTTTGCCCAAACCCCCTTGCAGTTTTCAAAATATCCCAAACATCCCAAATTCGATACCTGAGCCATATTTTGGACCCAAATCCTGGCTCTCTGCACTATTCGTAGTTTGAAATTCCGACTTTTTATACCAAAATATGCCAATTACTGAAAGCAGCGGCGGGTCACATTTTGCCCAAACCCCCTGCTGTTTTCAAAATATCTTAAACATCCAAAATTCTATACCTGAGCCATATTTTGGACCCAAATTCTGGCTCTCTGCACCTATTCGCAGTTTGAAATTCCGACCTTTTATACCAAAAATATGCCAATTACTGAAAGCGGCGGTGGGTCACATTTTGCCCAAAACCCCTGCAGTTTTCTAAATATTTCAAATATCCCAAATTCGATTCCAGAGTCATATTTTAGACCCAAATTATGGCTCTCTGCACATATTCCCAGTTTGAATTTTCTATTTTTTATTCCAAAAATATGCCAATTACTGAAAGCGGCAGTGGGTCACATTTTGCCCTAACCCCCGTGCAATTTTCAAAATATCCCAAACATCCCAAATTCGATACCTGTGCCATATTTTGGACCCAAATTCTGGCTCTCTGCACCTATTCGCAGTTTGAAATTCCGACTTTTTATACCAAAATCTGCCAATTACTGAAAGCAGCGGTGGGTCACATTTTGCCCAAACCCCCCTGCAGTTTTCAAAATATCCCAAACATCCAAAAATCGATACCTGTGCCATATTTTGGACCCAAATTCTGGCTCTCTGCATCTATTCGCAGTTTGAAATTCCGACTTTTTTACCAAAATTATGCCAATTACTGAGAGCAGCGGTGGGTCACATTTTGCCCAAACTCCCCTGCAGTTTTCAAATATCCCAAACATCCCAAATTCGATACCTGAGCCATATTTTGGAACCAAATTCTGGCTCTCTGCACCTATTCGCAGTTTGAAATTCCGACATTTTATACCAAAATATGCCAATTACTGAAAGCGGCGGTGGGTCACATTTTGCCCAAACCCCCCTGCAGTTTTCAAAATATCCCAAACATCCCAAATTCGATACCTGAGCCATATTTTGGACCCAAATTCTGGCTCTCTGCACCTATTCGCAGTTTGAAATTCCGACTTTTTATACCAAAATCTGTCAATTACTGAAAGCAGCGGTGGGTCACATTTTGCCCAAAACCCCCTGCAGTTTTCAAAATATCCCAAACATACCATATTCGTTACCTGTGCCATATTTTGGACCCAAATTCTGGCTCTCTGCACCTATTCGCAGATTGAAATTCTGACTTTTTATACCAAAAAGCTGCCAATTACTGAAAGCGGCGAAGGTCACATTTTGCCCAAACCCCCTTGCAGTTTTCAAAATATCCCAAACATCCCAAATTCGATACCTGCGCCATATTTTGGACCCAATTTCTGGTTCTCTGCACCTATTCGCAGTTTGAAATTCCAACTTTTTATACCACAAATATGCCAATTACTGAAAGCAGTGGTGGGTCACATTTTGCCCAAATCCCCCTGCAGTTTTCAAAATACCCCAAACATCCCAAATTCGATACCTGAGCCATATTTTGGACCCAAATACTGGCTCTCTGCACCTATTCGCCTTTTAAATCTCCTACTTTTTATACCAAAAAGCTGCCAATTACTGAAAGCGGCGGTAGGTCACATTTTGCCCAAACTCCCTTGCAGTTTTCAAAATCCCAAACATCCCAAATTCGATACCTGAGCCATATTTTGGACCCAAATTCTGGCTCTCTTCACCTATTCGCAGTTTGAAATTCCGACTTTTTATACCAAAAATCAGCCAATTACTGAAAGCAGCGGTGAGTCACATTTTGCCCAAACACCCCTGCAGTTTTCAAAATATCCCAAACATCCAAAATTCGATACCTGAGCCATTTTTTGGACCCAAATTCTGGCTCTCTGCACATATTCGCAGTTTGAAATTCCGACTTTTTAAACCAAAAATCTGCCAATTACTGAAAGCGGCGGTGGATCACATTTTGCCCAAACCCCCCCTGCAGTTTTCAAAATATCCCAAACATACCAAATTCGTTACCTGTGCCATATCTTGGACCCAAATTCTGGCTCTCTGCACCTATTCGTAGATTGAAATTCCGACATTTCATACCAAAAATATGCCAATTACTTAAAGCGGCGGTGGGTCACATTTTGCCCAAAACCCCCTGCAGTTTTCTAAATACTTCAAACATCCCAAATTCGATTCCAGAGTCATATTTTAGACCCAAATTATGGCTCTCTGCACATATTCCCAGTTTGAATTTTCTATTTTTATTCCAAAAATATGCCAATTACTGAAAGCGGCAGTGGGTCACATTTTGCCCTAACCCCCGTGCAATTTTCAAAATATCCCAAACATCCCAAATTCGATACCTGTGCCATATTTTGGACCCAAATTCTGGCTCTCTGCACCTATTCGCAGTTTAAAATTCCGACTTTTTATACCAAAATCTGCCAATTACTGAAAGCAGCGGTGGGTCACATTTTGCCCAAACCCCCTGCAGTTTTCAAAATATCCCAAACATCCAAAAATCGATACGTGATGCATATTTTGGACCCAAATTCTGGCTCTCTGCATCTATTCGCAGTTTGAAATTCCGACTTTTTATACCAAAATTATGCCAATTACTGAGAGCAGCGGTGGGTCACATTTTGCCCAAACTCCCCTGCAGTTTTCAAATATCCCAAACATCCCAAATTCGATACCTGAGCCATATTTTGGAACCAAATTCTGGCTCTCTGCACCTATTCGCAGTTTGAAATTCCGACATTTTATACCAAAAATATGCCAATTACTGAAAGCGGCGGTGGGTCACATTTTGCCCAAACCCCCCTGCAGTTTTCAAAATATCCCAAACATCCCAAATTCGATACCTGAGCCATATTTTGACCCAAATTCTGGCTCTCTGCACCTATTCGCAGTTTGAAATTCCGACTTTTTATACCAAAATCTGTCAATTACTGAAAGCAGCGGTGGGTCACATTTTGCCCAAACCCCCCCTGCAGTTTTCAAAATATCCCAAATATACCATATTCGTTACCTGTGCCATATTTTGGACCCAAATTCTGGCTCTCTGCACCTATTCGCAGATTGAAATTCCGACTTTTTATACCAAAAAGCTGCCAATTACTGAAAGCGGCGAAGGTCACATTTTGCCCAAACCCCCTTGCAGTTTTCAAAATATCCCAAACATCCCAAATTCGATACCTGAGCCATATTTTGGACCCAATTTCTGGTTCTCTGCACCTATTCGCAGTTTGAAATTCCAACTTTTTATACCACAAATATGCCAATTACTGAAAGCAGTGGTGGGTCACATTTTGCCCAAATCCCCCTGCAGTTTTCAAAATACCCCAAACATCCCAAATTCGATACCTGAGCCATATTTTGGACCCAAATACTGGCTCTCTGCACCTATTCGCCTTTTAAATCTCCTACTTTTTATACCAAAAAGCTGCCAATTACTGAAAGCGGCGGTAGGTCACATTTTGCCCAAACCCCCTTGCAGTTTTCAAAATATCCCAAACATCCCAAATTCGATACCTGAGCCATATTTTGGACCCAAATTCTGGCTCTCTTCACCTATTCGCAGTTTGAAATTCCGACTTTTTATACCAAAAATCAGCCAATTACTGAAAGCAGCGGTGAGTCACATTTTGCCCAAACACCCCTGCAGTTTTCAAAATATCCCAAACATCCAAAATTCGATACCTGAGCCATTTTTTGGACCCAAATTCTGGCTCTCTGCACATATTCGCAGTTTGAAATTCCGACTTTTTAAACCAAAAATCTGCCAATTACTGAAAGCGGCGGTGGATCACATTTTGCCCAAACCCCCCCTGCAGTTTTCAAAATATCCCAAACATACCAAATTCGTTACCTGTGCCATATCTTGGACCCAAATTCTGGCTCTCTGCACCTATTCGTAGATTGAAATTCCGACATTTCATACCAAAAATATGCCAATTACTTAAAGCGGCGGTGGGTCACATTTTGCCCAAAACCCCCTGCAGTTTTCTAAATATTTCAAACATCCCAAATTCGATTCCAGAGTCATATTTTAGACCCAAATTATGGCTCTCTGCACATATTCCCAGTTTGAATTTTCTATTTTTTATTCCAAAAATATGCCAATTACTGAAAGCGGCAGTGGGTCACATTTTGCCCTAACCCCCTTGCAATTTTCAAAATATCCCAAACATCCCAAATTCGATACCTGTGCCATATTTTGGACCCAAATTCTGGCTCTCTGCACCTATTCGCAGTTTGAAATTCCGACTTTTTTACCAAAATCTGCCAATTACTGAAAGCAGCGGTGGGTCTCATTTTGCCCAAACCCCCCTGCAGTTTTCAAAATATCCCAAACATCCAAAAATCGATACGTGATGCATATTTTGGACCCAAATTCTGGCTCTCTGCATCTATTCGCAGTTTGAAATTCCGACTTTTTATACCAAAATTATGCCAATTACTGAGAGCAGCGGTGGGTCACATTTTGCCCAAACTCCCCTGCAGTTTTCAAAATATCCCAAACATCCCAAATTCGATACCTGAGCCATATTTTGGAACCAAATTCTGGCTCTCTGCACCTATTCGCAGTTTGAAATTCCGACATTTTATACCAAAAATATGCCAATTACTGAAAGCGGCGGTGGGTCACATTTTGCCCAAACCCCCCTGCAGTTTTCAAAATATCCCAAACATCCCAAATTCGATACCTGAGCCATATTTTGGACCCAAATTCTGGCTCTCTGCACCTATTCGCAGTTTGAAATTCCGACTTTTTATACCAAAATCTGTCAATTACTGAAAGCAGCGGTGGGTCACATTTTGCCCAAACCCCCCTGCAGTTTTCAAAATATCCCAAACATACCATATTCGTTACCTGTGCCATATTTTGGACCCAAATTCTGGCTCTCTGCACCTATTCGCAGATTGAAATTCCGACTTTTTATAGCAAAAAGCTGCCAATTACTGAAAGCGGCGAAGGTCACATTTTGCCCAAACCCCCTTGCAGTTTTCAAAATATCCCAAACATCCCAAATTCGATACCTGAGCCATATTTTGGACCCAATTTCTTGTTCTCTGCACCTATTCGCAGTTTGAAATTCCAACTTTTTATACCACAAATATGCCAATTACTGAAAGCAGTTGTGGGTCACATTTTGCCCAAATCCCCCTGCAGTTTTCAAAATACCCCAAACATCCCAAATTCGATACCTGAGCCATATTTTGGACCCAAATACTGGCTCTCTGCACCTATTCGCCTTTTGAAACTCCTACTTTTTATACCAAAAAGCTGCCAATTACTGAAAGTGGCGGTAGGTCACATTTTGCCCAAACCCCCTTGCAGTTTTCAAAATAAACCAAAGATCAAAAATTCGATACCTGAGCCATATTTTGGACCCAAATTCTGGCTCTCTGCACCTATTCGCAGTTTGAAATTCCGACTTTTTATACCAAAAATCTGCCAATTACTGAAAGCAGCTGGGGGTCACATTTTGCCCAAACCCCCCTGCAGTTTTCAAAATATCCCAAACATCCAAAATTCGATACCTGAGCCATATTTTGGACCCAAATTCTGGCTCTCTGCACCTATTCGCAGATTGAAATTCCAAATTTTTATACCAAAAAGCTGCCAATTACTGAAAGCGGCGGTAGTTCACATTTTGCCCAAACCCCCTTGCAGTTTTCAAAATATCCCAAACATCCCAAATTCGATTCCTGAGCCATATATTGGACCCAAATTCTGGCTCTCTGCACCTATTCGCCGTTTGAAATTCCGATTTTTTATAAAAAATCTGCCAATTACTGAAAGCGGCGGTGGGTCACATTTTGCCCAAACCCCCCTGCAATTTTCAAAATATCCCAAACATCCCAAATTTGATGCCTGTGCTATATTTTGGACTCAAATTCTGGCTCTCTGCAACTGTTCGCAGTTTGAAATTCCGACTTTGCATACTAAAAATATGCCAATTACTGAAAGCAGCGGTGGGTCACATTTTGCCCAAACCCCCCTGCAGTTTTCAAAATATCCCAAACATCCGAAATTCGATACCTGAGCCATATTTTGGACCCAAATTCTGGCTCTCTGCACCTATTCGCAGTTTGAAATTTCGAATTTATATACCAAAAATCTGCCAATTACGGAAAGCGGCAGTGGATCACAGTTTGCCCAATCCCACCCTGCAGTTTTCAAAATATCCCAAACATACCAAATTCGTTACCTGTGCCATATTTTGGACCCAAATTCTGGCTCTCTGCACCTATTCGCAGATTGAAATTCCGACTTTTTATACCAAAAACCTGCCAATTACTGAAAGCGGCGGTAGGTCACATTTTGCCCAAACCCCCTTGCAGTTTTCAAAATATCCCAAACATCCCAAATTCAATACCTGAGCCATATTTTGGACCCAAATTCTGGCTCTCTGCACCTATTCGCAGTTTGAAATTCCGACTTTTTATACCAAAATTCTGCCAATTACTGAAAGCAGCGGTGGGTCACATTTTGCCCAAACCCCCCTGCAGTTTTCAAAATATCCCAAACATCCCGAATTCGATACCTTAGCCATATTTTGGACCCAAATTCTGGCTCTCTGCACCTATTCGCCGTTTGAAATTCCGAATTTTTACACCAAAAATCTGCCAATTACTGAATGCAGCGTTGGGTCACATTTTGCCCAAACCCCCTGCAGTTTTCAAAATATCCCAAACATCCCAAATTCGATACCTGAGCCATATTTTGGACCCAAATTCTGGCTCTCTGCACATATTCGCAGTTTGAAATTCCGACTTTTTAAACCAGAAATCTGCCAATTACTGAAAGCGGCGGTGGATCACATTTTGCCGAAACTCCCCCTGCAGTTTTCAAAATATCCTAAACATACCAAATTCGTTACCTGTTCCAAATTTTGGACCCAAATTCTGGCTCTCTGCACCTATTCGCAGATTGAAATTCCGACATTTTATACCAAAAATATGCCAATTACGGAAAGCGGAGGTGGGTCACATTTTGCCCAAAACCCCCTGCAGTTTTCTAAATATTTGAAACATCCCAAATTCGATACCAGCGCCATATTTTAGACCCAAATGCTAGCTCTCTGCACATATTCCCAGTTTGAAATTCCTACTTTTTATACCAAAAATATGCCAATTACTGAAAGCGGCAGTGGGTCACATTTTGCCCAAACCCCCGTGCAATTTTCAAAATATCCCAAACATCCCAAATTCGATACCTGTGCCATATTTTGAACCCAAATTCTGGCTCTCTGCCCCTATTCGCAGTTTGAAATTCCGACTTTTTATACCAAAATCTACCAATTACCGAAAGCAGCCGTTGGTCACATTTTGCCCAAACCCCCTGCAGTTTTCAAAATATCCCAAACATCCAAAATTCGATACCTGATGCATATTTTGGACCCAAATTCTGGCTCTCTGCCCCTATTCGCAGTTTGAAATTCCGACTTTTTATACCAAAATCTGCCATTACTGAAAGCAGCGGTGGGTCACATTTTGCCCAAACCCCCCTTGCAATTTTCAAAATATCCCAAACATACCAAATTCGTTACCTGTGCCATATTTTGGACCCAAATTCTGGCTCTCTGCACCTATTCGCAGATTGAAATTCCGACTTTTTATACCAAAAAGCTGCCAATTACTGAAAGCGGCGGTAGGTCACATTTTGCCCAAACCCCCTTGCAGTTTTCAAAATAACCCAAACATCCCAAATTCGATACCTGAGATATATTTTGGACCCAAATTCTAGCTCTCTGCACCTATTCGCAGTTTGAAATTCCGACATTTTATACCAAAAATATGCCAATTACTGAAAGCGGCGGTGGGTCACATTTTGCATAAACCCCCCTGCAGAAATCAAAATATCCCAAACATCCCAAATTCGATACCTGAGCCATATTTTGGACCCAAATTCTGGCTCTCTGCACCTATTCGCAGTTTGAAATTCCGACTTTTTATACCAAAATCTGCCAATTACTCAAAGCAGCGGTGGGTCACATTTTGCCCAAACCCCCCTGCAGTTTTCAAAATATCCCAAACATACCAAAATCGTTACCTGTGCCATATTTTGGACCCAAATCCTGGCTCTCTGCACCTATTCGCAGATTGAAATTCCGATTTTTTATACCAAAAAGCTGCCAATTACTGAAAGCGGCGGTAGGTCACATTTTGCCCAAACCCCCTTGCAGTTTTCAAAATATCCCAAACATCCCAAATTCGATACCTGAGCCATATTTTGGACCCAATTTCTGGCTCTCTGCACCTATTCGCAGTTTGAAATTCCGACTTTTTATACCAAAATCTGCCAATTACTGAAAGCAGCGGTGGGTCACATTTTGCCCAAACCCCCCTGCAGTTTTCAAAATATCCCAAACATCCAAAATTCGATACCTGATGCATATTTTGGACCCAAATTCTGGCTCTCTGCATCTATTCGCAGTTTGAAATTCCGACTTTTTATACCAAAAATATGCCAATTACTGAAAGCAGCGGTGGGTCACATTTTGCCCAAACCCCCTGCAGTTTTCAAAATATCCCAAATATCCAAAATTCGATACCTGAGCCATATTTTGGACCCAAATTCTGGCTCTCTGCATCTATTCGCAGTTTGAAATTCCGACTTTTTATACCAAAAATATGCCAATTACTGAAAGCAGCGGTGGGTCACATTTTGCCCAAACCCCCCTGCTGTTTTCAAAATATCTTAAACATCCAAAATTCTATACCTGAGCCATATTTTGGACCCAAATTCTGGCTCTCTGCACCTATTCGCAGTTTGAAATTTCGAATTTATATACCAAAAATCTGCCAATTACGGAAAGCGGCAGTGGATCACAGTTTGCCCAATCCCACCCTGCAGTTTTCAAAATATCCCAAACATACCAAATTCGTTACCTGTGCCATATTTTGGACCCAAATTCTGGCTCTCTGCACCTATTCGCAGATTGAAATTCCGACTTTTTATACCAAAAACCTGCCAATTACTGAAAGCGGCGGTAGGTCACATTTTGCCCAAACCCCCTTGCAGTTTTCAAAATATCCCAAACATCCCAAATTCAATACCTGAGCCATATTTTGGACCCAAATTCTGGCTCTCTGCACCTATTCGCAGTTTGAAATTCCGACTTTTTATACCAAAATTCTGCCAATTACTGAAAGCAGCGGTGGGTCACATTTTGCCCAAACCCCCCTGCAGTTTTCAAAATATCCCAAACATCCCGAATTCGATACCTTAGCCATATTTTAAACCCAAATTCTGGCTCTCTGCACCTATTCGCCGTTTGAAATTCCGAATTTTTACACCAAAAATCTGCCAATTACTGAATGCAGCGTTGGGTCACATTTTGCCCAAACCCCCTGCAGTTTTCAAAATATCCCAAACATCCCAAATTCGATACCTGAGCCATATTTTGGACCC